>NC_049222.1:38857301-39087301 GCF_011100685.1 Canis lupus familiaris | reverse complement strand
AACAGCCCCGGGCACCTGGACTGAGGACCACCCCCATCTGTGGCCACCCCCTGCGCCTGTAGCTCAAGCAGCAGAGCAGAGCACGAAAGAGGTCCCAGGGGGCTCTCAGGGGCACCACTGGTGGGATGCCAATCTCTGGGGGTCATGAAACTCCACCTACTGGACAACATACATACACACATACATACACGTCCTTCCTCAGAAGTCACCCTCACACTGTGGTTCCCCTCAGTCTCCAGTAGAAAATATAAACTCCCTGCTTGAGGTTTCAATCCGCTTTCTCTGCCTTTTCCCCTTTTTTACATACATCTAGATGCTGAATATTTCATTTGTTTGTGTTGTTTATTATCTTTCTCCCACCAGGATGTAAATTCCAAGAGGGCCTTTTACTCCATGGATCGTGGTGGTATTCTCAAAGAGCAGTGCCCGGCACTTAGTGGGCAATCAATGAAAACTCGTTGAATAAACCAGCTACTGAGGGAAAGACCTAGGCTTGCTTTATTGTTAGGCGTGAGAAACCCTTAGTGGGTTTAACTAACCGCAGGTTCTGACCAATTTACAAGACTGAATGGGTAGAGTTCTCACTTAGCTTACATATTTCTAAGGCCTAAGGGGTGATTGCTTCCCTAGGCTAGCCAATCACGCATCTGTACACTCTAAGCATCTTATCATTTTTGAGAATTATCTTCAACTGCCAAAGCCAGTTTGTATAATTACTTTTGAAGCATTTACATTGTACAATATCTAAGGGCTTCATAAATCAACCAGAAGAGGATTAGGCGCCTCCAGCACCCCTAAACTAACAATAAATTGCTCAAAGAGGACAGAATGGCAAAGCCCAAATTAAATAATTCTTACTGAAAGATTCAAACATAGCAACCTAGAAAGATGCATAGCAAAGAAATAAATGTTTGAAGGCGGCCCATGAGCTATATTAGCACTAAGGGATTGAACTGTCAAGTTCTAATCAGGTCTAGTGACAAAATGTTGCTTACTGATCAATGGCCATTCGGGCAAGCAACATTCATCAAGTTCATTTAGGAAAAGGTATGTAGATTATCACCATCAGAAGCAGGTGGAGGGCTGTACACACACCCCCCACCATAACTTGATCACAATTAGTATGTTGGAACCGGAGCAAGCCTTCCTCCAAATTCTGCCAAAAGTACCACTGCTTTATTAACCAGGGGACCATAAAAAGCCCTCTGTGAGCGCTCTGCTTGAAGGCTTCACCATAAGGCACATATGGTGATATTCTCACAGGGGAGGAACCAGCTTTTATCCAGACCAGTGACAGAACCTAAAGAAAGGACTCAAATGAGCCCAAGAGATCTCTAGACTTAAAAGACTGCATTAAAAATGTCCAGGTTTTGTGTGCCTGGCATGGAAGGACAATGGTATTCCTAAAGTTCTTTGTTGTAAACAACCAATGAGAAATTATTTCTTACATTTTTATGCTAATCATTGTACATATCTGGAGCCCCTTGTACATATTTGGAGAACTACAAAAAAACATAAGTAGTGCATAAGCAGTCCCTCTATGGTGTGGATTCCTATTAAGGATTATGTCAAAGGCTAAAAGCAATTTTTATCTAAGGTGAGGTTTAAGGCTCACTGGCATACACACATACGTGACACGATCCCACCAGTAACAGCAGAAACGAGACCCAAGAAATTCGGTGCATAAAATACACAGTTGCATTATTATGAGGAAACAAATTGATGAAATGGACTGACTGGCTGGTGGCTGGGAATTCTTGGGTCTGTCTTCACAGTCCAGCTCTGTCTCGTTCTCTGCGGTGGTTGGTGTTACCTAGCGTAGTGTTCTCTTCTGCCTGCAATATCAAGGGGGATGATTCCCAGCCCTATGGACGTCCAGGGCAGGAATCCCCTGATTAGATGGCACCCACTTGCTTAGCTCCCTTTGTATTACCTCTCCCTTCCCTGAAGAACTTTAGGAGTGGGACTAAGCAGGCAAAGGAAGCTAGTCATCCACTGTTAATTCACATTGCCACAGGGTACACACATTTTGTGCTCCTGCAAAACTCCTTACAGAATTCCAGGAAGTTGGAAGTTTAACAACCTGCAGATACAGAGCCTTTTTTATTTTTTATGAATTCACTGATCAATATAATGGGTAGAGTTTGAAAATGTCAGTGAAAAAGTACCACATCCAGATTCCTGGTCTATCTGGTGGTTAAAAGATAACATGAGACATGGATAGCTTAGGTGGCTCAGCGGTTTAGCTCCGCCTTCCGCCCAGGGCGTGATCCCAGAGATTGGGGGATCGAGTCCCACATCAGGCTCCCTGCATGGAGCCTGCTTCTCCCTCTGCCAGTGTCTCTGCCTCTCTCTCTCTCTCTCTCTCTGTCTCTCATGAATAAATAAATAAAATATTTTTTAAAAATGTTAAAAATGTAACGAGATACAGGTTTTATCTAAGAAGCTTTAGAAGTCCAGTGAATAATACAGAATATGTTTATATTATTTGATGCAATAATCACCTGTGACACAGGAGCTAATGATCATGCAGATGTCTTTTGGTGGTAGTCCTCACAGAATCATTTTTGAGAGTGTACTCTCAAGCATAAGTTACTCTTCTATTCTAAACATTCTGGACTATCTTGTATCTCATGAAAGAAAAAACAATTTAATTTGTATTTAATTTGGGATCCCTGGGTGGTGCAGCGGTTTAGCGCCTGCCTTTGGCCCAGGGCGCGATCCTGGAGATCCGGGATCGAATCCCACGTCGGGCTCCCGGTGCATGGAGCCTGCTTCTCCCTCTGCCTGTGTCTGTCTGTCTGTCTCTCTCTCTCTCTGTGACTATCATAAATAAGTAAAAAAAAAATTATATTTAATTTATATTATTAAATTTATTAAATTTATATTTAAATTCTTAAATTACATTCTACTAATCAGACTACTTAGTAACTTCTCGAATTTTCTTGAATTTTTCTCCTTATAATGGTACTCCCAAATGCAAATATATATATTTGCAAATATATATATATATATTACAAATATATATATATATAGCATACAATGAAACCATCACCACAATCAAGATAATGAACATACCCATCATCCCAAGAGTTTCACCATGTCCCTTTGTAATCGCTCCTTCTTGCCTCTTCTCATTCACCTCCACTGCACCACACCTGTCCCCAAACAACTACTGATTGAGATCCTTTCACTAAAATTGAGTTTGCATTTTTTAGAATTTTATAGAAATGAAATTGTGCAATATGTCCACTCTTTTAGTCTTCCACAAACTGTAATTACTTTGATATTCAATTGTGGTATTATATGTATCAATGGTTCATTCCCTTTCTTAAAGTATTTTTATTAGGTTTTTAATTTTAATTCCAGTATAGATAACATATAGTGTTATATGTGTCAGGTGTACAATATAGTGATCCAACATTACTATACATTACTCAGTACTCATCGAGTTCATTTTGTTTTATTAGTAAATAGTATCACACCCTATAGCTGTACCACAGTTTGCTTATCCATCCATTTGCTGGTGGACATTTGGGTTGCTTCTAGGTTTCTGTTATTACAAATAAAATTTCTATAAACGTTCTCATACAATGATATATATATATGTATATATATATCTTGCATAGATATAGATTTTCAATTTTTCTTGGATAAGTGAAAGACTGGATCATATTGTGTGGTATTTTTAACCCTTAAGGAAATGACCAGACTATTTTTCTAAGGTGGTTGTATTGTATTGATTCTATAGATAAAATTGAGGGGAATTAACATTTTAATAATATTGAAATGTCCAACCCATGAGAACCATATTTTTCTCCATTTGTTTAGGTCTCTGATTTCTCTTACAACGTCTTATAGTTTTCATTATACAGGTCTTGCACACTTTTTTATTTTTTAATTTTTAATTTCTAATTTTTATTTTTATTTTAAGATTTTATTTATTTATTCATAAGAGATACAGAAAGAGGCTGAGACGGGGTAGAGGGAGAAGCAGGCTCCCTGCAGGGAGCCTGATGTGGAACTCGATCCCAGGACCCTGGGATCATGCCCTGAGTTAAAGGCAGACACTCAACCACTGAGCCAACCAGGTGCCCCTTGCACATTTTTTTAGAGTTATCCTTAAGGATTTCATATTCTTATGCAATTTCACATGGTTTTGCCTTATATTCCTTGTATTTCAATATTTAATTGCCATTGATAGTCTATAGTCACACAAGAGTATTTATATTGATCTTGAATCCTGAAATCTTGCTCACCTCACTTAATACTTCTAGTAGCTATTTCACAGATTCCATTAAATTTTCTGTGTAGATGATCATGCTATTTGTGAATAAAGTTTTACATCTTCCTTCCCAGTCAGGATGCTATTTTTCCATATGCATGTATGCATTGCTGGTTCTATTGACTGGTTAGAATCTTTAGTAAAAGTTCAAATAGAGCAAGTTTAGTTTTTAACATTAGGTACAATGATTTTGTAGATAATTTTTATCAAGTTAAGGATGGGGATCCCTGGGTGGCGCAGCGGTTTAGCGCCTGCCTTTGGCCCAGGGCGCGATCCTGGAGACCCGGGATCGAATCCCACGTCGGGCTCCCGGTGCACGGAGCCTGCTTCTCCCTCTGCCTGTGTCTCTGCCTCTCTCTCTCTCTCTCAATCTCTCTCTCTCTGTGTGACTATCATAAATAAATAAAAAAATTTAAAAAAAAAAGTTAAGGATGTTCTCTTGTATTTCTAATTTGCCCTGAGTTTTATGAAACAGGAATTGAGGTTATATTTCATGAAATGCTTTTTCTGCATCTATTGAGATGATTAGATAGTTTTTCTGTGTTAGCCCGCTAATGTGGTGAATTGCACTAATTGTTGAACACTAAACCAATCTTGCGTTCCAGAGACAAACATGCCTTGATTGATTATTATCATTTCATAGTATTATTGGAATCCATTTGCTAAACTTTAGGATTTTGCATCTATGTTCATGGAGAATATTGGTCTACACTTTTCTTTTATTGGCTTTGGCTTTGATATTAGGATCATTCTGGTGTCATAGAGTGAGCTGGGAAATAATTCCCAATTAACAACTTTCTGAGAGAGTTTATTATTTCTCCTTAAATGTTTGGTAGAATTCACTGGTGAAGTTAATGGAGGCTAGAGTTTATCTGTGTGTGGAGGGGGTTTAACCACAAATTTAGTTTCTTTAACAATTATTCAGCTGTTAAAGTTACTTATTTCTTCTTGAGTTTTAGTAGTTTGTGCCTTTCAAAAAATTTGTCCATTTAAGTCATTAGTTCTCAACAGGGGGCAGCATTATTCCTTCTCACCTATGGGACATTTGGCAATGTCTAGAGACATTTTTGTTGTTAAAACTGGGAAATGAACATGGTAATGACATCTAGTGGGTAGAGGTCAGAGAAAATGCAAAATATTCTATAATCCACAAGGCAGCCCTCAGAAAAAAGAATCTGCTCCAAAATGTCACCATTGTTGAGGCTAAGTAATTTTGACCTAGGTTATTGAATTTACTAGCATAAAGTTGTTAATTAAGTTTCCTTCATTATTTTTTAATATCTTTGGAGTTTGCAGCGATACCAATTCTCTCATTCCTGATGCTGGTAATTTGTGTCTTCTTTTTTCCCCCCTCCTGATCTATTATTTGGCTAGAAGTTTATCAATTCTATTGATTTCTCCAAAGAAACACCTTATGCCCTCACTGGTTTTCTCTATTGTTTTACTCTTTTCAATTTCATTGATTTCCACACTGATTTATTTCCTGTTTTCTAAATACTTTTAGTTTCATTGCTTTCACTTCGGTGCTTTTTAAAGGCATAAGCTAAGGTCATTAATTCTTGTTTCCTAATATAGGCATTTGATGTAAGAAAATTTTCTTTATATACTGCTTTAACAGCAGCCAATGCATCTTGATATTTTTTTTAAACTTTCATTCAGTTCAAATGTTTTCTAATTAATTTCCGTTTAATTATTTGACTCAGTTTATTGAGAAATGTGCTATTGCTAAATATTTGGGATTTTTCCTAAAGATCTGTTATCAATTTCTGATTTAATTCCTTTGTCATCAGAAAGCATACCTCTTATCATTTGAATCCCTTTAAATTTAATGAGACTTGCTTCATGTCCCAGAATATGGTACATCTTGCAGAAAATTCCATCTGCACTTGCAAAGAATGGTATTCTGCTTTTTGCAAGGTGGAGTGTTCTATATATTCAATTATACCAGGTTGTTTAATAGTAATGTTCAATTCTTCTACATCCTTCCTGATTTTCTGTCAATATACTACCAATTACTGAAAGAGGAATATTGACATATGATTACAATTGTGAATTAATCAGATTTCGCTTTGTGTATTTCAAAGCTTTGTTATTTAGTGTATACATATTACAATTCTACATCCTTTGGATTAAGTGACCCCTTTATCATTATAATTGCATTCCTTATTCTTGGCTTTCTCAGTCTGAAGAATTATTTTTTTGTATTAAAAGTAGTATTTTGTTTGAATTAAAATTATTTACAAAAATCCAAAGACATAATTAACGAAATTGGTACAAACTATTTTTTTCCTGCCTTTGGTTTTTGCTCTAAAGATCACAATGGAGAAATACTGTATAAAATAAAAATAGGATTGGATTCAGAAAAGTACTCTACTGTTCCAATTTCCAATTGTGTTCACAGAAATATTTACAATGGAAAAAAAGGGTTACTTTAAAACTTTAATTTGCAAGTCAGCCTCAAGTAACGTAAAGTGCAGAATTCTTTAAGGGTTAAAAACACCCAAATGCACTGCAATTGGTGAGGTTGATTTCTCCCCCACTCCCTCCACCAAAACCTGCATCTCTATCAGTCTCTGATAATTAGTATTATTTAAAAAACAAAGCAACTGTTCAACAGTGTTCTTGTTCTTGTCCCAAATCTTGTCTCTAAGCAAAATATTTCTTCCATGGTTTTGACAGCAGGTGCATTTACTGATTAGTTGATTGATTCAAAGCTATTGAGCAAATATTGAAATTTTTTTTAAACGAACACTTGGTACTAAATGTTATGTTTGTTGTATTTTAATTCTCCTCTTCTTGAGTACCAATACATTATTTGTTACAATTCTTATGAATCAAGGATATTATTTTCATCTACTGAGCACAGAATTTACATATTTGTAGTCATCACTGATAACAATTAAAAATGTTGCATAAGAAGTTATATATAAACCCCTGCCAATTTCAAAGTTCTCACACTTTGGTGCATCTTTGATGCTGCAGATTCTTAAACAAAGGTGAGCTTGTACCATATTTACTACTTAAAAATATTAAGGTTCAGTGGTTCTCCATATGTGGTACGATGGAGTGGTTCCAGTTGAGTAAAACACAACAACTCGATATAGTTCGGAAGTCTTTTTTTCTGTGTAGTACTAACCACTCCTTCTGGTCTTCTCTGGTCACTTTCTTTTCCATCTCCCCAAAGCAGATGGTCTGTTCTTGCCAAGACTGCTTGCCTGTCAAGCATCCTCATCTCTTCTCATACAGTTCCCTCCATTCCTCCACGCCTGGGAAATTCCTTCTCTACCTTTAGGTCTATCTCAAATGTCAACCTTTTCTGTGAGACCCTCTTAGCTTTCCCCAGACTCAAGGCTTCCTGAAAAGTGATTTACAACTGAGACTACATATTAGAATCACTTGGAGAGATTTTAAAAAAAATACCACTGTATGGATCAGTTATAGCAGAATATTCTGGTGCACAGTAGGTCCCTTAAATATTTTCAGGTAACAAATCTATTTAATAAATGAGGGCAAATAAAAGGCAAAAATGGAATGTATCTTAAGAACATGTAAAATAGTTTTGATATATATACTCATACTGTTCATTTTTGACAGTAAGGGCTGTTAATGGTAATAGGATAATGTTATTTATTCAACTTAAAGGCATTATTACATGGAAAATTCATTAACAATGATAAAGCACTTTATCAACATGTAGCATTAACTAAAAGATCAGAGTCATTAAGATAAATAGCTTAGGAAGCAAAATTTTCTTTTCTAGAAAATTAATGAATGAGGCTTTTGGAAGGATTTGTTAATTGATGTATAAAAAAATTTCTTTTCTCATGTTCTTCAAAAAGTTATTTACCTAATGACAAAAAATGTATTATGGAAATAAATATATATATTTTAGATCTTTGCTTTCTATTACTTTAACAATCCTTTGAAAATGTGGTATTCGCTATTGCTGTATTTATACGAACATTCTATGTGTCATATAAACAAATATTTGTAGATCAAGTAATTTTGGGAATATTTGGGAACTGTAAAGTTGCTATTAAATTTTTCTATAAATTTCAGCCCTTTGTAAAACAAATGCTAGTAAATATAAAAAAGTATGAGATTTACCATGCTAGAAAAATATAACATAGATCAGGGATATACTTAACAGGTTTACTGATTTGGTGGTGTGTGAAAATTATCCCTGAGGTGCCTCAGCTTGATATTTATTTAGTCTTTTGTTGTAGCTCACAGGCTTTTGTTCTGGGATTTCACTTTCAAAGGAGCCAGAGGCAACTGACAAGGGATGTGTTATCACTCTACATCATTCAAAGTGCTTGGCCTTGGCTTCCTTGTGAAGTAGTTCTTTCTTACAGTTCCTGTGGCAGGGACCCAAGTGACAGTCCTATTACTAGAACTTCAAGGAAAGAGGCCATGAGAGAAATTTGCTGTACCAGGCCATTGATACACCTGGTTGGCTTGAAGAGATTTGACCTGTCACAGATCATGGCTTCAAATTTGTTCATTCTTTAGAAAGAAATTGAAGGATAGAATTCAAAATCTACAAACAACTCATCAAGCTCAACACTAAAAAAACAAATAATCCAGTTAAGAAATGGACAGAAGAATAGACACTTCTCCAAAAAAGACATCCAGATGGCTGACAGACACATGAAAAGATGCTCAACATCATTCATCATCAGGGAAATACAGATCAAAACCACAATGAGGTACCATTTCACACCTGTCAGGATGACTAAAATTAACAACACAAGAAACAACAGGTTTTGGTGAGGATGTGAAGAAAGGGGGAACCGTCTTGCACTGCCGGTGGGAATGAAAACCTATGCAGCCACTCTTGAAAACAGTATGGAGATTCCTCAAATTATTAAATATAGAACTACCCTATGATCTAGCAATTGCATTACTAGATATTTACCCAAAGGATGCAAAAATACAGATTCAAAGGGATACATGCACCCCAATGTTTATAGCAGCATTATCAACAGCAACCATACTATGGTCCACTGACTGATGAATGGATAGAGAAGATGTGGTATTATATATACAATGAAATATTACTCAGCTATCAAGAAGCAGGAAATCTTGCTATCTGCAATGACACGGATAGAGCTAAAGTATTATGCTAAGTGAAATAAGTCAGTCAGAGAAAGATAAATACCATATTATTTCATTTGTGTGTGGAATTTAAGGAAGAAAATAGATAAACACATTGGAATGGGGAAAAGAATAAAAGGAGTGTGAGAAACAAGCTATTAGAGACTCTTAGTGATAGAGAACAAACTGAGGGTTACTGGAGGGGTAGAGGAAGCTGGTAAATGGGCAATGGCACTCCAAGGAGGGCACTTGTTATGATGAGCACTGGGTGTTGTATGTAAGTGATGAATCACTGAATTCTACTCCAGAAACCAATATTGCCCTGTATGTTAAAATTTAAGCTCAAATTAAACTAAAAATAAACTTTAAAAAAAGGAAACTGAAGGAGACATGAGAGTTAGTACAGTCTAAGAAACTTTGAATGAAACCTTAGGTTTAACGGTAGTTTGGTTTCTTTCTTACTGATTCTAGACCTGTGAACCACAAGTGAGTTACTTCTTTTTAACAAAGAAGGAGATGAGAAAGATGGTAGGATGTTTTACGGGCCCATGAGAAATAAATGTGAACATTGTGACTTGTGCTTTTAACTGTTTCTAACAAGTTACTTAAGAGTTAGGATATAATTTAACACGAATAAATGGATGACGGGATGGAGAGGACACAAGACTCAACAGAAAAGAGAGGTGTGTTGGTTCAGGAGGGGAAGATAATATTTCTTTGCCTATCTCCTTATCCACATTTTTAATTTAAGAAATTGGTTATCTTCATTGCTCACAGAAAGTACTGCTCTTCTGTTATTTATCATACTGATAAAATCACTAAGAGAATGAACATAGATTATGAAACAGCTCTTTATGGGTATCATTTCAATTCAAATGCAGGCCTCAAATATTATTTTAAAAACTGATACTTGCAGTATGCAGCAGTTTGCATATAACCAATATAGTCAGCGCTAACACCCCCAGATTTAATCATCTCCTCTTTATATCATATTATAAAATCATATTATTGGAAATATGGGTACCAAGAATCTACTGAAGAAATTAAGCATATATTCATAATATAATACACTGATACTCAAGAAATATCACATAATAATTTCAGGTCTTCAAATATTTTTCAACCTGTCTGAATAGAAAATGTCAATATTATTAACTGGCCACACTTTAAAAGGTTATTGATATTTATTGATACTATTATTTATTGTGATGACTTTAAAAATAAAGCTCCATATACTGTATTACAGTTAGGGTAACACATTGGGTATATGGATGGGCTAGATACATCATATATATAAGATGGAACATTCTATATACCATATGAATATTTTTAGATCAAGTAGTGTTGAGAATATTTAGGAACTATTAAATTTTTTCTATAAATTTCAGGTCTTGTCAAACAAATGCTAATAAATATAAAAGGTAGATCTATTTTAGGATATTTACAATACCTGAAAACTATATTTTTACCAGTAATTATATTTTACACTGCAAGAAATTGTTGGGTTTTGTCCTAAAGAGTAAATTGTATTTGAGTAAAGCCACACAGTGATTCAGAAAAATACCTAATATGGGCATGCAACATTTTATTTACTAATATTAAAGTGAAATTTTTGGGACACAATAATCAAAATTTTCTTTTTCATTAAATTTTATTTTGATACCCAAACCAATGCAGTCTTTTGGATGATCATCTACTCCTAGATCTAAGACAGGCTAGAAGATAGTTGATTTTATTTAATTATCAATCAGAACTCTCTCAAATGTGAATATGTTTTAAAAAATAAAAAAAAATAAGTATGAATGTCCATTAAGTGCTTTAATGCCAACACAACATTAATAGTACTAAAATATGGCCTTCAGCATTACTGCTAAGTAAAACAAAGCCCTTGTGTCTGAGCCATCCTCAGAAGAAAAAAAAGTATGTATTTCTTTTAAAAGAAACAGAAGTCATCACGGCACAGCAGTGAATGAAATGATCCTCCTTGATAAATTTGGAATATTTACTAATATTCTGAAATATCTAGAGGAAATAAAATATACCATTTTTAAAACAATGCCCTCAAAATTAGATAGCATTTTCCCTCTTTCTGATTACACCTGACACATAAATTGCATCTATGAACTTCTTTCTCAAAATTTTAGAAATTATCTTCTGATATAAATTTCTTGATTATGATTGGAAGTATTTGGAACAATATCTAGCAGTGTTGAACCAAGAGCAGATGGGGAGTAATTACCTGGAGCTTGGTTTTGAAAAAAATAAGAGGTGGCAAAAATTGAGTTGGAGATACAGAACATTATCATGTCTAATTCTCTACAATTGACTATGATTCCATCAACAGGATTTTACCTTGAAGTTTTACTTTCTAAAGAATTCTTACCTGTTAGAGTGGTGATTCAACTAAATTGTGTAAGATTCACAACAACCTTATAATAATTAAAACCAATATAACACACAACTTAGTATTGGATATCTGACATGTGATTTTTATTCTCGATATGGTGAAAGTTCCCACTTACTGAGAATATGTTACTGCAGTATTTTTGACACCATCATTGAAATATTAGCCTCCTATAATGAAAGAGTCCTTTTAAAAAAGCTCTCACATGGAATTTTATTTCCTCTAGTAAAAATAATAGAAATTTAATTTTAGATATAAGCCTCTGCTGGTTAATTTAAAAACCAGTTAATTTTCATCTCTAGCAAGTCCTAGATTTTCTAAATGTATCACACAATTTTTTAAAACTAGGCTTTATTTGATGTCCATAATAAATTGCCTTGGTATGTTATCATTTAATTAACTCATAATAAGTACACTCTGTATCACATCGTCCTTTCAAAGCCAGAAAACCAGAGAGCCTGCTGGCTTTGTATACATATGTTTTCTCAAGATTCCAGAATCATTTAAATAGCATTCATTGACACGGTTGGCCATTTTGAGTTTTTATATCAAAATAAAGGAATGCAAAGTCAAGTTTAAACAAACTTATTAAAGCAGACATGGTAAAGAAGCCAAACATATCAGACTGTTCTTGAGTAACACTTTGCTTTCTCTCATTTTCATCACTACACATCTTAGCTTCCCAAAAGTATGTCACTCTTATCTTCAAACAAATGCCTTTGTCACTGTGTGCCAGAACCCAAGTGAAAACAGAATACAGCTGCATGCAGACATTGTCTTTTTTCCTTTCAGACATTGTCTTCTAATGCTATACAGTATACCAAATATTTATTTAACTCTTTGTCTAGATTGACCCCCATCCCTCCATACCTATAGCCTAAGTCTTGCCCCAGCCTGGATAAAAGCCTTTGTGACAGTCCTTTGATAGGACTCTACGAGACGATGATTGGGCACATGCTTTTAAGACTATAGTAACAGAGTTTTGAATGTTTCTTTCACACACTGAGGCTTGCCTTGAACTAATTTAGACTAAACTGCACAGATCAGCAATAATCCAACATTAGTACTAAATCAAGATACAAAGCATAGCACTGAACATCCATTAAGCGCTTTAGTACCAACAAAACACAACACGAATAGTACTAAAATATGGCCTTGAGCATTACTTCCATGTAAATCAAAACTCTTGTGTCTGAGCCATCCTTAGTAGGAAAAAAGTACATATTTCTTTCAGAAGCAGAAGAAAAAAAAGTCACAGCACAAACAGTGGAAATATGCCTCCTAGACGAATTTGGATATTCTGAAATATTCAGAGGAAATAAAAGACATCATATTTTTAAATCTTTTTGAGTATAGTTGACACACAATGTTACATGAGTTTCAGATGTGTAACATAGTGATTCAACTTCTCTGTACATTTTGCTATGCTCACAAATGTAGCTCCCATTTGTCCCCATCCATCACTATTATACAATACCATTGACTGTCTTCCCTATGCTGTGCCTTTCATTCGCATAATTTATTCAGTCTATAACTGGAAGCCTTTACCTCCTACTTCTCTTCACCCATTTTGCCCACCCCTCTACCACCACCGCTGGCAACTGTCAGTTTATTCTCATAGTTATAGGAAAAAACATCATTTTAAAAACAATGTCCTCAAAATAAAATAGCACTTTGCCTTTCTGACTACGTCTGACATGTAAACTGCACCTGTGAATTTTTTCCTCAAAATTTTATAAATTATTTTTGATATAAATGGAAAAGCTTCATTTTTTAAAAGATTTATTTATTTGAGAGCGAGCATGCATGCACTTGCAAGCTAGGAGGAGGGGAAGAGAGAGAGGAAGAGAGAGGGAGGGAGAAAGGGAGACGGAGAGAGAGGGAGGGGGAAAAGGAGAGATGGGGGTCGGGGGAGAGAGAGAGAGAGAAACTCAAGCAGAATCCATGTTAAGCACAGAGCCCGACTCAGGGTTTGATCTCACGAACCTGAGATCAGACCTCAGTCAAACCAAGAGTTCTGGTCGTCCAAACAAACCAGGAGCTCCTGGTTTTTTTTTGTTGTTGTTGTTGCTGTTGTTGTTGTTGTCGTTTTTTTTTGTTTGTTTGTTTGTTTTTTTTTTTTTGTCTAATTAAGGATCATCAGCTTATGGTAGATCATTAAAATGCAGAATTATGAAAAAAATTCATCAGAACAAGAAAATTTATCTTTGACTTTATACCTTTGATTTAGCCTAAGTAACCATCACAGAATTTTTAAGTTATCTTATCTAAAGAAGGAGCCAGAAAACTATGGCCTCTTTTTTTTTTTTTTTTTTTTTTTTAAGATTTTATTTATTTGACAGAGAAAGAGAGAGAGAGCACAAGCAGGGGGAGGGACAGAGGGAGAAGGGGAAGCAGGTTCCCCATTAAGCAGAGAGCCTGAGGTAGGCTCCATCCCAGGACCCTGGGATCATGACCTAAGGCAAAAGCATGTTTGACTGAGCCACCGCTGTGGCCTCTTTTTGAGCTTACAACAGCAGAGTTGAGTAGCTGTGAGAGACTCTTTGGCCTGCAAAGTCTAAATATTTATCATCAGGCATTTTATAGAAAAAAAGTTTAACAATCCCCAATTTAAAGGATTCAGAACTGGGCAAGATTTCTGAGTGTATGAGAAGACAATTCAAACCTAAATACCTAGGCACGTTGATGTGTACTGTATAGAAATGCAATGACTAAAAAACAGAAACTATGGTTTGTTCATGTTAAATTGCTGTAGCTGATCTAATTGTGGACCAGATTGTTCAGTTGATGTCTACACTGTGTCCTCATGATGTGTGGGAATTTGTGTTTGGAACACTATGCCCACAGCAAAGGGGCTGGACAGTGGGTGCTTCTGGGGACGTGTGATGCTACTGAGCCAAATCTGTATGAACTTTTTTTTTAAGATTTTATCTATTCATTCATTAGAATACACAGAGAGGAGAAAGAGAGAGAGGCAGAGACACAGGCAGAGGAAGAAGCAAGCTCCATGGAGGGAGCCTGACGTGGGACTCGATCCCGGGTCTCCAGGATCATGCCCTGGGCTGAAGGCAGTGCTAAACCGCTGAGCCACTTGGGCTGCCCAAATCTGTATGAACTTGATAGGCAAGAAGGGTTTCATGGTTAAGAACTTGAGTTCTAGAGCTACTCAGACCAAGGTCTATCTCCACCACTTATTAGCCATATACATTAGTTGAGTTTGCTGACCTCACGACCCTCAGTCTCCTCATATGTAAAATGAGAATTTTGAGAATCCTAGGACCTTCTGCACCGGGTTGCCTCAAGGATTTAATATAAATGAAGGCCTGGGACATCTGAGTGGCTCAGTAGTTGAATGTTTGCCTTTGGCTCAGGTTGTGATTCCGGGGTCCTGGGATGTAGTTCCACATCAGGCTCCCCATGCCTCTGCCTCTTCTCTGTCTCTCATGAATGAATGAATGAATTAATGAATGAATGAATGAATGAATAAATAAAATCTTTTAAAAAATGAAGGCGTGTGAAGTGCTTAAAATAGTGTCTGGCATGTGACACGTGCAGAGTACACGGTAGCTATCACTGCCTTAGCACAAAACTTTAAGAGAGCCAAGATACAGGGCTTCAAAAGGTAGGGCCCTGGACTGTCACTGACGTCAGAATTCTGAGAAATTATGTAATAGGAAATAACTTAGAACTTGATATTCCCTTCATTTTCTAGATGAGGAAACAAAGGCTGTAGGTTTTATGGTGTAAATATTCTTCCAATAGAAGATACTCCTTGTTGGATTTTCTTATTTCCCTCTAAGTCCATCTGTGGTGGGATTTCGTCAGTCATATTTTCTATTCCAGAAATGAATTTTTAGACATCAAAACCTATCATTTGTAAAACACAATAGAGTCTGTAAAAACTGGCAGTACTGTATCCCTCCCATGGTCAAGAGACTGAAGGCTCTAATATCACTGTCCAGTAATAGTCTTTTTGAGCTCTTACTTTTCTTGCAAAAAAGAACCATCTTAATGTTGATCCTTTGTGTTTAAGAGTGTGTTTTAGCCACCAAATGGTGAACCTTGACGTCAGTAATTTTGCTAAGACAGTCATAGTGAGGTTGTTTTTTTAATTTTTTTTTTTTAATTTTTATTTATTTATGATAGTCACAGAGAGAGAGAGAGAGAGAGAGAGAGGCAGAGACACAGGCAGAGGGAGAAGCAGGCTCCATGCACCGGGAGCCCGACGTGGGATTCGATCCCGGGTCTCCAGGATCGCGCCCTGGGCCAAAGGCAGGCGCCAAACCGCTGCGCCACCCAGGGATCCCAGTGAGGTTGTTTTAAAATTTTTTTTTGAAACGTTTCTCAAGGCTGCTAAAATTTTGTGATAGGGGAAAAAAAAACAACAACCCTTTTTGTGCTGAGCAGTAATGTGAGCACTACATTTCATGCAGATGCATTTCCTACCTAGAGTTAACTCATTCTGAAAGAAGAGCACTTGAATTAGAAGGAAGTGGAGATAGTCTTACCCAGAAATTATGCATAGATCTGTTTAATAAACAGGGGTATCTTTTCTTAATGGAAGAAAAGAAGAGGAGGAAGGAAGAAGGAAGAAAGAAGAAAGAGAGGGAGAAGGCAGGCTGGTCTTGGGCTTCAATCTCATGTTCAAGCCCTAATGGGCGATCCAGTACTCAAGAATGAGCTTGACATAGGTCCTTGTATAAACATATATTTTCATCTCTCTAAGATAAATGTCTAAAAGTAAAATTGCTAAGTATGGTTAGTGCATGGTTAGTTTTATGAGACTGCTGAACTATTTTCCAGAGTGCTGAACAACTTGCATTCCCACCAGCAACATATGACTTATCCAGTTTCTTCTCATCTCTGCGCATATGGTTACCACTATTTTGTTAGTCATTCTGATACATGTGTAGTGACATCTCATTGTGGTTTTAATATGCATTTCCCTGATGGTTAATAATATTGGACATATTTTCTGGTGCTTATTTGCCATCTGTATGTAGTCTTTGATGAATTTTATTGTTATATATTTTGCCCTAATTTAATTAAATCATTTGAGAATTCTGTATATACTCTAGCCACACAAGTCCTTTGTCAGACATGAAATTGACACATATTATCTGTAGTCTTTGGTTGTCTTTCATTACCTTCGCAGGACTTCCACAGAGCAAAATTTTTTAAATTTTGATAAGATATAATTCATAAATTTTTCCTTTTAGAGATTATGTGTTTGGTGGTAAGCCTGAACTCTTCACCTAGTTCTCAGTCCTAAAGATTTTCTTTTTTTTTCTAAGTGTTTTGTAGTTTTACCCTTAAGTCTGCCATCCATTTTGAATTAATCAGTCAGTAGACACTATAGAATGATATTTTCAGCTTAAATCATACAGGAGCCCTCACACAATTAGTGGTCTGTAATGTTCTAACAACTTGGAACAGGAACACAATGGAGAGGGTTGTAATGGACAATGGCTAAGAAGTTTCCATGAACCAGGACAGAAAGAGTGTTACCTCCCCAGACTTCCACATTTAATCCTAAAGACCCATAATCTCAACCAGACTAAGGGGAAAATAACTGCCTGAGGGGTCTAATGCTGAGTCACATAGCCAAAGATGTTTGCAAGTGGTTGTTAATTTTTCCTGTTTTCTAAAGCATTCAATAGATTGCTGACTGGCCAGTATCAGGGAATTGTGCCGTTTTGATTATTACATGCAAATTAATCTACTGAAAGAAAAAAGCACAAGCATTTAGTAGGACAAGGTTGTTCTATTTTTGACAGCATTTTAGTTATGGGTTCAAGAGTAATTACTGAAATAAATCATCAATAGGTGGTGGCAATATTGATTTTGTGTCAGCACCTGAGTAAACTATAACCCAGCCTCAGTCTGGAGCCATGTTCATTGTCTTTTGTGCTTTATTTTTGAATTGCTGTCCAAAAAAGGCTTTAGCTTCCACACGAAATTGCCTACTGAACTGCTTTCCCGGGAAACCTCACTGCCCAAATCACCTCTCCCTCACGGGCTCTCACCCTGAACAGTCTCCTTGGACTGTTTTACCGCACTCTCTTAACTAGTGTGAAATGCTAATACGGATTGCTGTGATTTTCCAACAAAGCGAAAGGAAAATGTGATTACTGGTCACAGGGTTTCATATTAGCACTTGCTTCTGCTAATTTAAAAATAGGCTGGACTGCAGGAAAACCAATTTCCTCCCTTGACATTAGTTTGTTCGGCTGTTCTTTGTTTAATAAATATCCTTTGGGTCCAAACTAATGTGAACAGGAGAAAGAGACATGAGTTCTATTAAATGCAAACTCAAAATCTTCCCGATTTAATATTACCAAAGACTACCCTGAACTTGATCTTTAAGTCAAAACAAAACAACTTCCGCGGTTTTATTTATTTATTTTGGGGTTGGCTGGCTCAGGTAGAAAATCTTCTTTGATGTTCTGAGTTATTAAAGGTGAGTCAGGCAACTTTGAATGGCAGGGCATTGAATCAAGATAATCTAACCTTAAATAAATTTAGATTACTATTTGTCTCATGCCAAGAAATGCTGCTTTAGATGACAACAAAAGGCTGAAAACGAATCAGAATGTATAAACCAAAGCTTCTACAAATTTCCATCTCATTTAATTGTCTCTTAAATTTTGATGAGGACTGACTGGCTATAAGCATATCCTAGATAAATAATTTTTCCTATTCCTCTTTAATTGTGGTATGTCATTTGAATAAACATTTTGGCTTTTCTAGTTCGAAACCCAGACTCCTAATTTTTCACCTGTTATTTTACCTCTGTTGATACATATATACAAGCAAAGCTGTCTTTCTTCATCGCTCGATGCCCCGAGCCTTGCTCAGCTGCAAACCAGGGAGTCTCTCCACTCCACTTTGCCTTTGCTCCTGTTTACTGCGAAGATTTCCACATCATCAAAAAAAACTTAAAATATGAATAATGATCTCATTTTGCCATTTATACATCACTCTGCAGTTTATTAAACAGTTATTACCTCATTTGAGAGGCATATTGTCTATATTTTATCAGTAAGGAGATTGAGTTTCAAGGATTGACAGCACATGCCCACGTAAGACCACACACTTCTTAAATAGCAGAGATACTACTTAATTCTTGTTTTCTACTCTGTATCTTTCTTTCTTCCATTACTACAGGTTAAGGGCTCTCTGCTTTTAATGTTTTTTTTTTTTTCCAGGCTTCTTTAACTCATTTTTTCCTCCCTTGAATTTTTCTCTCTTTTCTGCCTTTGTCCCTTGGCCTCTTCCCCAAGTCTAATTATCTCTGTTCAAGTTGCCAGGAATAGACCTCATTCTCACAGATAAATCCTTGTGCAATCCATAAACATGCATTTTGGTCCCCCTGCCCAGAATACTTTTTTAAGAAATTATATATGCTCTTGTAGATGTCCAGGGCAACTGTGCCTGCAAGGTTTTTTGTTTTTACCCTTGCATATAGTAAGCACTCTCTGAGTGTTCATTGAATGAGTCAGTGAGTATATATTAGAAATCTTTGACATGCCATCAAAACATTTCCAGCCTTCTCTAGGGGGTGTCAGGCTAATGTAAATGTGAGCGGAAAACTCTGCAAATGTCAACAGGCTATAAATAATCACCTGGTCTATCAGTGCAGGGAATTTACATATACAGACATTTCCTCTGATGAATGCTAAATCTCATAATGTAAAGGAACACCTACTTAGAAAAATTAAATACCAGAACAAATACAGAGGGAAAGCATGGGCTTTGGATTAAAACTCTCGCTTACAGTCTCAGGTTTACCTCAGACAAGTTACTGAATACTTCCGAGCTCTGGTTTCCTCATTTGAAAAGAGGCTGTCACATCTCCCCCACATGGTTATGCTGAGAAACAAATGAGATAATGTCTGAATGGTGCCTTTGACACATCATATGCATTTTATATATGTCACTTCTATTCTTTTTTTCTCCCAAGCCATAAAGGTCACATTCAAGTTTGACCCTTTAAAAACTGACAAATCACTGAAGTGTAATAGGTATTAAATTCTCTATAAGCATATTACAAACTTGGAACCTTAAAATGTGAAAAAAATTTGTTTTGGGACACAGATGCCTTTTAAACTCTGATCAGGGCAGTAATGGGACTCTGTAAAATTGGAATATTTTAACATATATCCTTTCATCTAGATTCTATACTAGGCTTTCAAGACAATGGGAAAAGAACAAGTTTTGGTCCCTTTTATCAGAGGTTCAGCTTGGAGCAGTGAAGGGCACACATGTGAGTGCAGCGTGGGCAAGGGTTGATAGGTGGAAGCCACCAAAACCAGAAGAATTACAAATGGTATCTCCAAGGCTGTCACACTGGAGCCACTCTGGAAATTAAACATTTTCTACCTACAAAAATATTTTAGAGGGGAATATCAAGCAATGCAATTTATTCTAGGTCCCAGAATGGTTATGCCTTTGGCATTAAAAAGCTCAGAGGCTGCCCTGACTTCTTGTGTGCAATTTGAGTCTCTGTAGCTCCATTTGCCTGTACTTTGACACAGCCTCAGCTGCTATGTGAGGGATGGCTGCTTGCTTTTTGTATCCATACCAAGCGAATATGGCTTGCAAGTCCTACTTCAACAAGGTTTACTCCTCAACCCTGATCCTAGAGAAATCTCATCTACCCATCATCAGTCTCTGGGATATGTCACCGCAGAGATACTCGCACAAATCCAAGGTTGGGAAGGTCTTATTCTCGCAGACTAGGTGGACAGAAGTGACTTAGGAAAATTGCAACAAAGCATGAAAAGATGAGAATTGACCACTCCTGCTTAATGATAATACTAGAAAGAATAAAAACAGAAGAAGGAGGCTCTTCCCAGTGTCCATGTCTTAAGGAAAGCCTACGAACATACTTCCATAGGAAGACATACTTCTCGTTAAATTCATATAATGCCACAGGACAGGACTATTATCCCCACTTTACAGACGAGAACACTTGGTCCAGAGGCTAGGCCCGAAAGTGAATGTGAAAGTCAGTCTGATTCTAAGATCCATGTGGTTAGGTCTTAACCATGTTATTTTTTTTCCATGTTGTATTTTGACCCCAGGTTCTTATCTAACCCTCAACCCTCCATTTCCTATTTTTATGTTCTTGTATTTGTCATAATCTTTCAATGGCCATTTCATGTTTTCCTCAGTAGTTCTTTGAGGTTTGAGGTTTTCTTTGAGGTTTTCTTATTCCACACTTGTCAAAATGTATTGGTTTAAGGCTTCTAATCACTCAAATTGCTCCTCCAAGATGTTCTGTACTAGAGAGTCCTAAATCACTTTTCAATCTATTGAGTGGAGCAAGCACTGCCTATACATGTGTGCTTCACACCATGGCTATTTTGAGAATTAATTACCCCATATTGAAAGTGGGCTACTCTACTGTGAGCATCTTAAAGACAATGACTAAGAGAAAGGAAAATAAGAAAGAAGGAGAGCTGAGATCACTGAGGAGGCATACTTCTGTCCCTTTGGCTCATCCTCTGATAGTCTAATTTTACCCCTGTGTTTAGAGACTTCACTGACTCAGGATCTGAGCATTTTAGTTCTCAGCATGTTCTATCAGTGCAGATATTTTCAAATGCATTCAAAAGCAAACCTACGCAAAAGATAAGACTCATAGAACAGGAAAGTACAGAGGTAGATGTAATTCTGAGTCAACCACTCAGTGATGTCACCAAGGGCTCAGTTTATTTCCATCCTCCACTATGTTTTCCATAGAGCCACTTTGTCCTCAAGTGGGCTTCCATCATGAAGCAAAGATGGTTGTAGCAGTTCTATTCATCATATCTATAATCCAGGAGGGGACAGAAAATTTCTTCTAGCAACTTCCTCAGAAGTCCTTAGATTTCTCCTCTATGCCTCCTTGACCTAAACTGGATCTTATACCTTTCTTAAGCCAATCTCTGTCCTAACAGGCCAGAGGAATTCCATTAGCTTATTGGCTTAAGTCTGGGTTATCTGAGCCAATCACCATGGTGAAGAGAATCAAATTGTCCTCACTGGTTTAGACTAAGATGTGCCCACCTCTTAGCTGAGGATAGTGCCACCTTCTCCCAGAAGCCATGAGCTTTGAGGTGGATGTACAGAGTAAGGAGTAAGAGGAGAATGAACACTAGGCAGATCACCACCAACCAAGAGGGTCCACTTATATAAAAGGAAATAAAGTAACTACCAGAATGTAAGAAATTCTTACT
The DNA here is from genome assembly GCF_011100685.1 of Canis lupus familiaris. Lineage (NCBI taxonomy): Eukaryota > Metazoa > Chordata > Mammalia > Carnivora > Canidae > Canis > Canis lupus. Next base: position 39,065,292 of record NC_049222.1, on the reverse strand, counting down.
AGATATACTATACTCTTGGTGAAACTGGAGGGTGAGTCTGTTTCTGGGAAAAGTATATTAACACTTTCAAGACGTCCATCAGTATACTGTTGTGGTATATACTTTTTGTATACATAGTACAATTCTCTCTAGTATTCTAGAAGAAGAATTCTATGTATACTTTTTGTATACATAGTACAATTCTCTCTAGTATTCTAGAAGAATTCTAGTATTCTAGAAGAATTCTCTCTAGTATTCACTCTGTTTCTCTTCTGGATTCTTCTTAGCAAATGGCAATCAATAAAATTATTAGCAAAGGAGTCTTTTTGCATAAACTTCCTTTTTGGTTTGAAAGCAATTGTCATTCACTAATGTGACCAATATTTTGAGCACCATATGTGTACATGATACTGTACTTGGCCTGTGAGGTATACATAGAAAAGATACAGTAACTGAGTTTAAAGATCTTATGATCTAGTAGGGTCAAGAAGACACGTTTTTAAATAATGAACTTAAAGTGGCACTGGTACATGCTTAATATAAGTACCAAGAACTCTCAAAGTCCAGAGGTGGGAAGATAAGCTCTAGCCAGGTACACTCAGCAAGAAGCATCAGAATGGAAGACTTTGAATCTGTACACTAACCAGTTAAAAAACCCATCAGTAAGTGAAATATTTAGTTTGATATGGCTGAAAAGATCAGCTGGAGGAGAAATTTTGAATTTAGCCTTGAGGATAATGTGGAGCAGGGAATGTATATGAAGTAGTTACAGTCAGTGGGTATATTAGTCAGGCTCCAACTAGGAAAACAGAAACCATTCTTTGTTTTTAAAGAGAGTAAATGTGATGCCAAGACTTGTTTACATGGGTAATGAGAGAGCTGAGAAGCCAAACACAGACCATAACACAACCTGCAGATAAGTGTAGCAGGAAGCTACTGCTATCTTTAGAGAGAGGGACAGAAGGAACGTGTGGGGTAATGGAGAAGAGGGGCCTGTGTCACCCAGCAAAATCTGGAAACTTAGAGGACCTATTCAGAAGGAATTAGATCCAAAGAGGTGATGAAACTGAAGATCTTACCTGAGGCAAGGGGCCAGGGGAGAAATATTGCAGCTTCTTCCTGTATCTTCCCAGTCTCACTCCAGGGCTCCGTCTCCCACTGGCCCAACCCTGCCAGCACCCAGCTGATAACATGCTGGAGTCTGCCACTTGTGCAATGGAACAGAGTAGGGAAAAAATGGAGAAATCAAGGAATGGACCTCAAAGTAAACAGGCTCAGTAATGGCACAGTAGGAAAATCCAAAGAACACCACCAAGTCTCTGCCAAAAGAGATGAGGCCCCCTGGTGGGTCTACAAGGGTGAAGGTGAGGGCTAAGAAGGATCATTATGCCTGGATGCTGCTTGCATGGATTGGGTTAAAGGAGAGATGAACCAAAAAAAAAAAAACAGTAATTATTTAAATGAAACAGGAATTGAGAAGGCAAATGACTCCTCTGAGAGAATGGATATCACTATAGGAGAACATGGAACCAGAGCCAGAAGAGACTGTCATCTTCTCAAAGAAACCAGATCATGAAACAGTGCCAAATATCACAGTCATCACACACTTCCATATTCCCCCTACCTTCATGTAGACTGACTTTTCATTTCTGTGTCAAAATATAAAAGCATCTACTATATACATTGAATTACATATTTAAGAAGTCAGATAAGGAGAAGTTTCCATGTCAGAGTTTCCCATTGGATCAAACCAATGGCTACATTTTCCATTTACAGCATAAACTCAGATTCCCAACACCGTTTTTCTAGATGGCAAGAGAGCACACATTTTTCCACATAGCTGGATTATTAAGCACAGTCCAAAAGGCCAAATTGTATTATCTAATTCTTGTCATATTTCATAAAAATGGATACCATAAATACAGTGGTGGGAACGGAGCAAGGCAACAGCAGATGATGCAATGTCTACAAGATAACACAAGGGAATATAAATGAGTTCACATATCAGTGCTCGAACCCCAACAACCCAACAGCTGTGTGCCTTCTCATCCTGTCCTTGCCTAATCACTCAGGACCCATATTTATTTCTTATCACTTGGGTGGCTTAAGTCTCATCCCAAAGACTAGTCTGTTTCAACAGATTCTTTCAAATGACTATTCTTGCTATAACATTTTCAGAGAAGATTAATGCTGCTTCAAAACAATAACACTAAAAAACAAAACAAAACAATAACACTGCTTTTGGGGATGATTGTAACCACCTAATAATAGATCAGTCATATGACTGACTAGACACCCCAACTCCCTGTTCATGTCAGTAAAACAAAGAGAAATAAAGAAGGAACCCTTTCAACATATACATCACATGCTATAACTCATCTGAAATGAAACCCCTATTTATTCATCTCTTTTAGTAGCCTGCATTAGTAAGTTGCCTGCTCTGTGGTTTATAAATTATTTTAAACTCAAACACTTCTGTTCCAAAATATAATGTATGTGTTAATATTGTAGACTAGGACTCTGTTGCTGATAATACAGGAGAAATTTAACTAGCTTATAAATGTTAAAATGTAAAAGCAGAGGAAGTCCTGCTATTCATCTTCTCTGCAATATTCAGACATTCATGAAATTGAAAGTTAATGTACCAGGGACTTTCATTATCTGACCCATTCCATCCTATCTATTAGATTCTCAAAGCACTGGAGACAGAGGACCAATATGTCACCAACACAGGACTGGAAAGGTCACAAAAACGAAGCATCAATAAAGCACTACTTCTGAATTAAATTTCACAGCACTCAGCAGAAAATATGTTCCATAGACTAAGAGTATTTGTAAGAATGAAACTGATAGCTAGACACAACTTGAAGAAAATAGAAAAAGCATTTGACTTTAAAAGACTATTAAAAAAATAAAAGACTATGAAAACCATGTGTGTATGTATATGTGTGTGTATGTGTGTGTGTGTATGTGTGTGTGTGTGTATACAGACACACACAAAAAGGCACTATTTTAAATGCTGGATGTGGAAGCTAAAAGAACTCTGCATTAGAACCACAATAAAGTTTATAGTCACAGAATTCACTAGCAAACAATGCAGTCCTGCTCAACTACTCTTTTTTCCTTTAAGCATTTGGTAGAATACTGTGTAGGACTTTTAAAGTCACTGTGGTTTTCAATAATTTTCCATGAATCACATAGTCTAATGTATACATTAGTGAGTTTATCATGATCTTTGCTATTTTTACTGGCTGAAATGTGTAATCTTAATCTGCTTGATAAAAATTAATCCACCAAAGTCTATGACTTCTTTTTAGCTCTCCAAATTTTTAATAACTGAATACTCAATGATTTAACAAGTATGTTCTTGAGATTTGCTGAAAATATTATAATCATAACTAGGTGTCATGAAGATGAAGAGGTGAGCATTAATGGGGCTTTCTTTAAATCAGCTGCAGATACAGGAGAATATGTAAAAGGATAAAGAGCAGGACAACATAGGCTAAGGGGCCAATGGCCATACAATGGATGTTAAAAGAGCTCCCAAAAGGGAACACATGCCAAACCTACTGGAGAAGGATTGCCAACTAGTGGTCCCCAGGCATTAGGATTTCAATTTTTTTTCCTTTTTTATGTTTCAAGTTTTTATTTAAATTCTAGTTAGTTAACAAACAGTGTTAATGTTAGCTTCAGGAGTATAATTTAGTGATTCACCACTTACAAACAACACATAGTGCTCATCATATCAAGTGCCCTCCTTAATACCCATCACCTGTTTAAGAATTTCTCTTTGAAATGATGGAGGACAGGCACTGAGTTGGTATGTTTATCTTATTCAGAAAAATCTCAAGTTTTATTTTTAAGGTAATAAAATTTTTAAAGATCTATTTATTTATTTGAGGGAGAGAGAGAGTGCGAGTGTGCGCATGTATAATACGGGGCAGGACAGACAGAGAGGGAGAAAAGCAGACTTCCCGCTGAGTGTGGAGCCTGAGGCAGGGCTCCATCCCACCAGCTTGAGACCATGACCTGAGCTAAAACAAGAGTCCAAAGCTTAACCAACTGAGCCACCCAGGTGCCCCCTGAGTTGGTATTTTTCTAAAAAAAATATTAAAAACAACAATCCTGCTATTTAAAATCATTAACACTTTATTTCTTTTTTAAAATTTTTTTGAAGATTTTATTTATTTGAGAGAGAGAGAGAGAAAGCACACAAGCAGGGGGGAGGAGAAGAAAGGGAGAAGCAAACTCCCCCACTGAGCAGGGAGCCCAAGACAGGGCTTAATCCCAGGAATGGGAGATCATGAACTAAGCCTAAACCAGATGCTTAACCAACTGAGCCACTCAGGCACCCTATTAATATTTTACTTCTAAAAAGGATATTTTCACACAAAAATTCAAGAGAACATTATCTGAGAATAAAAATTATCAAATAAACTGAAATCAGAGACTAACTCACTACATTTACTACCATTTATTTCTCTTGGGAAAAAGTCTTTCAGAGACTAGGATTTGGGAGTTTGGTTAAATCTAAGGGTTAAGTGCACAGTGCAACACAAAAGTGATACAGGACAGTATTACTGGCCACAGAGAAAGAAGCAACAGATATTGCTGTGATAAAGTCATTAGGTACTGAAAAGTATTTGTTATACTGCCGGCTAAACACAAAAGCACCATAATTGGAGGGACCAGGAAGCAGAGTGATTTTGGTCTGGGGTGGGCTGTGACTTAGCTCCAGACCAGGAGGGACAATGAAGCCCAATGGAGACAGCCCATGGAAGAATGGAAAGGAGAGAGATGAACGGAATTGGCGATCAGGAGAGGAGACAGATTTCAGGGACAGTTTTATGTTGTGGAATATTGGGAAAATTCTCCTAAATGCCCTCTTGTCAGTAAAAAATCAATCGGAGTTAAGTACACATAAAAAGACAAGGAAATTCACATCTTTTTTATGGCTCTGTCAATGAGAGAGACAAATATCAGCTTAGATAATAAGAAGGGTAAAATTAAATATGAACACTCACTCTTATCCCTAATATCTTAAAAGACAATTTGGTAAGCATTACATTTTTTAAAAGATTTATTTATTTATTTAATGATAGACATAGAGAGAGAGAGACAGAGAGACAGAGAGACAGAGGCAGAGACACAGGCAGAGGGAGAAGCAGGCTCCATGCAGGGAGCCCAATGTGGGACTTGATCCCAGGACTCCAGGATCGCGCCCTGGGCCAAAGGCAAGCACCAAACCACTGATCCACCCAGGGATCCCCTGATAAGCATGACATTTAAAAAAATTTAACTCTCTGAAGAAAGGGAGAAAAATGTTATGATAAAATTAACTTTACTTTTATATCTAAATTATTTTTACAAGTCCCACAGGCATTTATCAGCAATTATAGCTTTACCCATGTATTACATTTTTCTTCTCTCCTTGACATGACTATTTTCTCTCTCCTTGAGTTTTCTATCATATCACACAATTCAACTTAAAATATTCTGGTATTAGGACACTAATTAGACAATTAATATTCCACTAAATGAGAAAAGAGAGAATATAACTTCTTGAAAAAATGTGATATGAAATAATTTAGATTTTAGTGAAATAAGAGATTAAAATCATGGTTCTTTTTTTAAAAGATTTTATTTATTTATTAATGAGAGACACAGAGAAAGAGATAGAGGCAGAGAGAAGCAGGCTGCATAAGGGAGTCCGATGTGGGAATCCATCCCAGGACTCCAGGATCACACCCTGGGCAGAGGGCAGAGGCTCAACCGCTGAGCCACCCAGGCATCCCTTGTTCTTTGATATAAAGGAAGAAGTGTGTTCTACCAAATGTTCTACCCAAAGAAAGGAGTCGTGCTCCAACAGCCCAAATATCACTAATTCCTTAAATGTCTTAGTCTACTAAATTAAAAAAAAATTGGCTGAAAATTTTCAGTGTGTGCATTCAATAATTGCTGTCGGATATGATTACCATTCCTGTCTAGATCACTCATATGCAGTCAGCTGCTTACAAACACTCCGAACCATCCGCCAAGTTTCCCCTCAACCAGCTTTGGGAATGAAGACTTTAGAAAATATTTTAAAAATAACTCTTTTCTCGGTTTCCCTGAACACACGGCTGCCACGTTTCCTAAGCCTACAGGTCTGTTTTAAATTCAAATGGAATCTGAGCATCTTGACAGAAAGGGCCCCAGAGAGGGCTTGTCCAATTGACAACAGAGAATCCAATAAGTCTTTTCATCTTAAGCTGTAAGATGTTATGTCGGAAGGAAAGAGGAGAACAAGAGCAAAGGGAATGCTAATAGCCTGAGCAGGTTTGGGGTGAAAAGTCTCTTTTCTTGCTCTTCACCATTTGCACATGCCCAAATTTACCTACAACTAAAACTCTAAAATTAGTGAGTGTGGTAGTTGTACCCATGGGGAGAACATTTAAAGCTTGATGATTTGACCTACTTTTTCCTCAGATTTGGAGCATTTGATGTCTTTATTTGACATAAATATTTTATTTTAAGATCAAAAGAGTTTGTATGCAACCTCAACTTCTTTTGCAACTGATGGTTGTTTATTTAAAGATGATGAAGTTTAGTTGGACCTCGATATTTTAACTTTATCCTCCCACCAGCAGAAAAAAGAGAATTTACTACATTTCTACAAGAAACTGTATTTCTCCTACATAAACCAGAGGGTTAAGCTTTAGTACTGGTAAGATGTATATAACTTTGTAATGGAATAATTCTCCAGTAGGTAGACTGTAGACTCCTTTGAGAACAGTGCATTATAAAGGTTAGGAGAGGTAAGAATAGAGAAAAAAAAAAAAAAAACTGCCTAGCAAGAACCTATTTAACATGCTTCCTGTTACTATTCTCAGAGACTGCTATTATAGTTTAATTAGATCTCCCTGACAAAATTCATTACAGAAAATCCTGGCTTACTGAAAAAATAATAAACGCAGCTCATTCATAACCTATTAGTTACTTTGCTTTTAAGGAACTAGAATGTTTTGCCTTTCTTTCTTTTCCCTTATCTTGAAGACTCAAATGAAATGTAACAAGTAGTAAAAGGAGAACAAATGAAAGCAGGTGGTAAACAAGCCAACAAAATGCACCAAGCTGCCCCGGTCTTTCATAACATCCTCCTCCACCTAATGAGACAGAAGTGTAAATGGAAAGAGTTTATTGGGGCTGAGTAGAATACAAAGAGACTACACACTTAGGTTCTTCATTTCCCTTGCTAGTGTTGTAAATCCAAGCCCTAGGGTGGTGGGGGGTGGAGGTTAGTTTTTTTTTTTTCCACTCTCTTGTATGAACACATCACCTATAACTCAACAAATCTCTTTGAGTTCACTCTTGCAAGCAACTCGCTCTCCATCCACCTTCAAGAATCAACCTTCTCAAAAAAAAAAAAAAAAAAGAATCAACCTTCTCATATATTTTCCTTTATTGATCCCTATATTAATCAGAATAAATGACACAATTGTTTTTGAAAAAAAAAGAATCAACCTTCTCAAATGCAAATTTCATTTACATCATGTTCAAACCTCTTCAATGGCATCCTATGACCTGTGAAATGATGAACCCAATTATATCAGAGCAACCAAGTCTTCCCATTATCTGGCATCTATGTAAATCACGAACCTTATTTTGCTCTCTCTTTTCTGGCACAGCTCACCTCGCTCAAAGTTACAGCCTGCCCCGGAGAGAACCATCTGCTGCTCCTTAGAATGAGAACCTCCAAGGCCGTCTCATGCCTCTGAACATTAATACATGAGGCTGCCTTTACCTGAAGTGTTCCCATCTCCATCCCCATCCACCTGGAAACATTTGGAAACCACAGGACTCTGGATTTTACTAAAAATAAGCAAAATTTTCAGAAAAAATATAAGGGAGAATTTGCCTCTTTCCTTCTTCTCTATAATTGTGAGGTCAGGTAAAGAAAGACTCTGTCATGCATTAAGTTCATTCCTTGAGAATGAGATGACCACGACTGGTCTATCTTGGTAGCATCACACTCTGTCCACACTCTGTCCATGACTCTGTCCTGAGAGTCACACATTTCTCCTTCCCTTCCCAGACATACTTGCCAGATCACACACAGAACACTGCTGCAGACAGGGGCCCAGATAATCAATCTACTATGTTCATCTCACTGGATTTAAGTTTTACACTTAGTCCAGTTTATTTGAACTCTGAAAGTTAAGGAATCCCATTAGTAAAGTATTTTCTGTGAGAAACAGTACTTCCTTTTGACTAAACCCATCTCTCTCAGGTTGTAAAGAAAGTTGGTTCCCTTGTAATAACCATCCAGGATTGGATGAACAAATTTGCGTTCATGATATTCATATTCTTCACAGGTTTCAGATTTTGACCACAGCTCCCTCTGTTTCCATGTTACAAAGAGGCTAAAGACTCCATGGTTTAATCTGTACTCCTCTGGTGTACCTGGCAAGCCCCTATTCTTTTGTGTATTCTTGCTGTGGTCACGATATCTTTCTTTCTTCAGCTTCCCTGGACTTTAAAGTTCAGTGACCAAGGCACAAAATCTCCCAGGTGTGGCCAAACTCTGTTTTGTTGTTGTTCCTTTTTTTTTTTTTTTTTTTTTGTGTGTGGTTTTTCGCAAGGATAGGGCTGTGGTTTGTTTCGTGTTATGGGCCTTCCCGTTGATTAAAATCATTTCTTTGGCATTTTAGGAAAAAGATCTGCACGGCCCATTTCCAGAACGGATGAAATTTAATTCAGTTCCAGTCAAGAAATATTGATTGTGCAATGGCCATGAGCTCAAAGCTCTCATAACTGTGTTAAACAATGGTTAAAATCCATCATTTTATTAGCTTAGTAGAGATTGGGGCACAGCATAGAATATTAGTGCTGGGCAGGGTTTAGGAAATCAGCAGTCCCAATAGTTTTAAAACTTTTTTGAATCCAGACAGCATTTTCTTCAAATGAAATTTCATTACAGTGCTCAGCCAATGAAATTGGGTCTAGTTGAAGTAGTTGCTCAAGAGACAGAAATGTTTCCCATGAGCCTTCTCCACCACATTCACACACACGTTCACAGAACATAGAGTTTTAAAGACTCAGCTCAGGCCTCATCCTTTAGGCGTCACTGTGTATTTTCCAGAAAGACAACTCAGATGACAAATCCGAGATTATAGGTAAGTTAGAAGACAGAGATTGCCTGACTCCTGATTTAGGACCCATTCCCCTACATTTCTTGTATTTTCCTCTAGATGCAACTCATCTAAAGTTTTTCTGTCTGTGCCTTGTAACAGCTTTCTTCTAAACTGACTCTCTGAGTCTATCATTCTACTCTGTCTGCATTCCCTGTCTCTGCCTCTCCCCTTTTCTCCCCTTCCTCCGTCCCTTTATTTGTTCCTTCTTTGTCTCCAGCTTTATAAATAAATGTGTTTTTCACACTCCCCTGTATTTGTTTAACTTCCCAAGGCCCTAAGTTGGCAGAAGCCTGACCTCAGGCTTCTAAGTTATGCTTCCACTCAATCAGACAAATCAATGTCTATTTGCACTCAGGGCTAATTTGTCCTGAATGTATTCAGAATGCATTTACTTGTTCTAATTCCTTTAACCTACCTCATTTTCCTACATTCCTTTCCTTGATCAAGGAAGATGATCTGATTAGGGTTTCTGCTGAAAGCAGTCCTGTGGTCTCTAAAAGTCCCTTTGATACCCTTGTGGGTAGAGGATGATTGGCATTAATAATATCCCTCATTCAGCTCCTTTGTATACCGCGAGCAGCAGCTGAGGCTGCTTCAAAATCCACTGCTGCATGTTTTGAGAACTGCCAAGAAACAGCAACATGCCAGCAGACCTGGCAACAACAAGAGCCTGGTCCTGATGGATGAGTGCACACATAACAGCTGAGAGAACCATTATAACACAACAATGATAACTCTGGATTATCCGTTGCAAGGCCATACCCACATGGCCTTACTTATAGATGTAATACGATACAAATGAATGGCGAGCAAAGAAAGTAGTTGCGTCTTTTTAATTTAGGAGTTGTCAACTTTTTTATGCTGAAAGTAAATATAACAAAGAGAGAAGACATTAGATCAAAAATAGGAAAACTAATCCTTACCCCATCTTCGTGATACTTTGTTATTGGAGCTCATGACCTTCTTTGGAGTAAAGTATGTGTGAGGAAGTTGAAGAACCATTAGTAGAATATTCTGTAGCAGTAGAGGGTCCCAAGATGGATGCTGCCCTTTAAAAAAGCCTGCTGAGCTTGACCAGACATTAGTTACACATCTTTTCCTTACAGCTCTGCATTATCACAAAAGATCATTCTGGTCATGCTAGCCATGGAGGATTACTTCACCATACTCTAGCAGGAGGGTTGAATGAGTGGAGGGTGGAGAGACAGTGAAAAGAGACTAGAAATTGCTCTAATTTCCTAATCCGATGCATTGTGACTAATGAAACTCAATAGGAATCTATTCACTGGAGAAAGGACAACACTGCTGGCCACCACGGAGCCACTGGTATTTCTAATATGCACATTAACTATAGTAATATCACAACTACCAACACATATATTTTAAAAGAGAATCGTGGCATATTCTGTTCAAGTTCTATGTTCCCTGAACAAAAATGTTGCCATGGAAACCTCTACCATAAGGCAGGTGTAGTTGTGCAAAGGACTATGGGCTATGAAATCAGGTTCCCATGGCAACATTTTTGTTCAAAGCCTGAAGAATCTTAAATACATGTGCCAATACATTTTATTACCCGGCAGGATACACAGGTGGGATTAATAAAGTTCAATATTTGCTCAACTAAAAGTTGTAATCATGGTAAAAATAAATGAATTAGAACCAGTTCCTATGGATAGCTTACGTAAACAGTTTGGAGTTGTAACACTACTTCCACATGTATATACGTACATGTATCTGAAGTATTTAATCGGTAACTTTCATTAAATCTATAAGGCAGGAAAATCTTCACAAAAATGCTGAGATTTAAAAATTTGAAATATATCTTCAACTCACAATTCACTGATGAGATTAAATCACTCAAGCTTACCAAGGAAATTAAGATCATACTATCCACCTGTAATAGAACCAATTATTATGGTGGCCAAACAGCTAAAGGAAAAACCGCCAGGTTGATTCATCTGTATTATGTGAGCTCATGCTAATAAAATGTGCCAGTTGGGATATTTATGATAATTGCCACTTCTAGAGCCTCAAAACATTCATATAAATATGCCAAGAGTCGAATTAAGAAAAGCTTTTTCCTTTATCTTTTACAAATAATCCAGAAAGTAATAATCATTCATTATAGTATATTTCAGAAAATATATAAAGAAGATACACTACAAAAGACAAAGAAATTATCACATGGAGATGCTTGAATAAGTTTTGAAGAGAAGAACTTATTCTTCATTACCATTTCACATCTTATAGTCCCATAAAACTTCAAAATCAAGTTGATAAACACCGCAGTGCATACTCCAGGAGCTCAGAAACTGTTTGCTTTTGTTCATCATTGCTCTGTACAGTGCCTGGACATACTAAACATACAATAGCTATGTGTTGATGAATGAGTGAAATACATTATGAATTCAAGTAACAACGCATCTTGGGTCTTTCACAAAATTCTATAAATAAAAATCAGTGATTCAAATGAAATTTTCCCATTAGTTCACATTTTAAATTTAGAAATGCATTGTCATCCTTTTTGATTGTTTTGTAATTACTATTGGCTCCCAAACCTTTACCAATGTTTCCTTGTCTTTTTTCCCCCAGCCATTTTATCAAGTGGTTGGTGATCTACAATCAAACATAAATGTACCAGGAGAGCCAAGCACATAAAGGAACCGTGGGGACCTTTTTATAAAATAGGGCATTCATTCTTTAAAATGCAATGAACAAATTCCTACTTTATCCATTTTCTAAGTTCCTTTTTCAGGTTCTTGTTTGGGGTGGCACATCTGTTACCACTTGTATATTAAACTCTGGTCTTCTAAACAAATTTTTAAACCAAATTTCATAGAATTTCCCATCATTCCCCAGAGATGCTGAGAATTTAAAATCTTATAATGGGGCCACAGTTATCAAACTCATTTCCAAAATTTCATGTATTAGAATAGGTTCTTAAGAGAGACCAGTGTATCACAACTTTTCAAAGCAGTGGGTCATCTGCAGTGTAAAGACACAGAATTTAAAAACTAGAAGACATCTCTGAGACATCCCAGAACTTTGAGGTGCCTGTGTAAGAAAAATGGCCAGACTCAGAGCAACGTGGAAATCCATCAGCTGAGACAATGCACTGCAGCCTTGTCCAAGAGGCCCTGCTCAGCTGAGAGGTCTTGGGTGAGTTATAGTCCTCCTTAGGCTAAATAGTTAACAAAGCAACTCTCAGTGTAGAGGGGTTTTGTGAGCATCAAATGAATTTATGTGTGTTAAAGCACATCACTGAATACTTTTTTTTTAACCTCTAAATACATTTTGGTACTGTTATTATTATTTTATTCAAAGTCCCTAAATATTAAATAAGCTAATAAATAATCACGGTGCTTAGGGCTTTTTAAAGAAATAGCATTTAGCAGTCAGCCTACATCCATTTCTCTAAAGCATCAAGTTCAATTCTGCTCATGCCCAATTCTTGTCTCAAAGGGAGGGATCCAGGCATAAGACTGCAAATTCTCTCATTGGCACTTAAACCCTAAAGAGTTATTTCAGTTCTATTTTGAGGGGGCTTTTTTTACTTTTTCTTTTTTACTTTTATTTTTTAATGCCAGTGGAATTAGACTTCAGAAGTACCAACGCATTAAGGCAATTCCAATAGTTCTCAATTTTAGGAAACTCTTCAACCCCAGGAAAATTTGAGTTGGGGCCAACATGATACTTTTGGAGACACAGTTATTAGCAAGCTCTAAAGTCTCCCAACTTTTTTTTACAGGTAAATACTTCTAGGATTTTTCAGAAATCCACCAAAAAAACATGAACTTGTTTTTTAAAATCTAGTAATTTTATAATTTTCACATCAGAGAAAAAAATAGGAAAAATATAAATAAATCAAGCACAAAAGGAAATATGTATATAATTATTTAAACAATCTTCTGAATCAGTCCACATTAATGGTTTTTCATTTATTCACCCATGTAAAGTACATTCCTTGCTGTGTGTCTTAAGCCTTGGGGCAAGCAGAATGATTTGTCAAATCCTGCAAAAAATTTACCTGGATGTCTTATGCTTTACCTGTATGTCTCTTTGCAACCAAGAGTCAACACAAAAGTAAAATTATACACATTTAACTAGTGGGAGAATTGAAACCTCATGATATGGCACAACCACTAGACACACAGGAACCTTTCTATGGACGTGAGTATCATATTCATGCTGTGACCTTACATTTACAATAGGTATAGAAGTAAGTGTGCCATGAAGAATTTTCCACATATAGTGTCTTTTAAATGAATATTGTACTTTGAGGTGCTCTATTACATTAATCGGCTTTTTAAAAATAAATGGTGATTTAAATTCATGTTCACCATCCAGGAAAGATAACCAAGACAATGACAATTCAAACAATGGTCCATCACACTCAAAATTGTGGACTCAAATTGGCAAGTAAAGCAAAAAACAAAAAACAAAAAACTAGACAAGTAGGTTTTTAAAAATTCTTAAGCATAGAACCAGTCAGCATAACACTATCACCTATTGTGTTAAATTAATGTTGTTGGCACCAGTTGGATTGATTACATTAATAGGTGGCCTTTACCATGTACATTTGGTTTCCGTATAAGAGTTTCTTACATAGGAGTTTATCCAGGTTTTTGGATTCACATACAAATAGGTATCAGGAAATGTGGTGTCAGCTCTGAAGACTCTCAATTTTTTTTTTTAACTTTAAAAAGTGCATGTCTGTTACTTCATTATAAAAAATTTCTACATGTTGGTCCAGGTCCCAGGGATGCAAAGATGTGAAACATCTGGAGAGGCCTTCCTCCAGAGGCATGTGTTGTCTAGAGGTGGAGGAGAGAAGTCTGTTACATCTATAAACACATCCACATAAAATACGATGTGTGTGGAAAAAGTGGGAGTCTGGAAGAGCAAGAAACTAGACTCTACTTTATCAATTTGGGGGCAACTAAATGAATAAAATGCATTACCTTTTTTTAAAAGCTTATGAACAAGTATACTGCAGGGTAACTTTCCCAATTATCATCTGTTTTACTAGAAAACTAAAGTGAAAATTGCAATCTGTCTGCTGTAGAACATACTAGAGCATGATCTCAAACTGATTACAGACTTGTCGAATTGTATCAGCATCGATTTATAAGGCAGAGCCTTGCAGCATGTCAGCGGGGTGCCGCTTCTTCAATGTGGCACTGGGTCTCTTTTATTTGATCCCTGGGACAATCCTGTGCAAGCTTTTGTGTGTCGCCTTTATGACAGTCAGGATGCTGTTTGGACCCTATGGAGGTTTCTGCAGAAGCATCTGGGTGGGTCAGGAGGGGTACTTGTGGGACACTGGGATTCTTTACTGAGCTAAAATGCTGTCAGGGGTGTAAAAATCATCTAATGACTGCTTAGGCTACAAAATGTTATTCCTAACCTTTCAGACATCTACTGAAATGAAAAGATTTAATAAGATCATGTGTTAATTTTTGCATTACAAGAAAATTATAGGAAATTAACATTTTAGATCCCAATGAAAAATTTCAGAGTGGAATGATATGATTAAGCCATGCTATTTTGCATCTGCTGCTTACGAGAAATTTGGTTCATTCGTTCCTTAATACATATTCACTGAGTTCCTACTATGTGCCAGGCACTGTAGTTAGCCACACCATATGGCATTAGCTGATAATTTAAACGTTAAAAAAAGCATAGTACATTAAGTAAAAGGAATATCTTAAAACCAAAATGAGGTATTTTTTTATTTAACAATAATCTCTAGCTGTTTTCTAAATACATTAGTTCAATGATGCACAGCTTTACCAGATTTTAGTCTGACAAAAATAGTAATCGAGGGAGGTGGCCACGAAACAGTGCTATTATGAAGCATTGCAATTTCAGCCGCGTCATTCAAGAAATATTTCTTTCCTCTGACCTTTACACCTGCTAAGTGATAGAACTCCTCTGTACAGCGCACAGGTCAGACATCTCTAACGCTGCACAAATATCATTCAAGAGAAAACACTCTATTGCCCAACTTGATTACATGGAAATTGGTTTTGTACAATAGAAGCCTTTTTGTTCAGACTACTATGGCCTCCTACAGTGTAAGTTTCTTTACAGAGTTAATAGACTAGGGATGGATTTTGAATTTCACACGCATACACAAAAGCCTCATTACCTCATTACATTTGTGCATGGCTAACAAAGATGAGCAGGAGCTACCTCAAATCATTAAAGCTGAAAAATGGAATTGAACAGAGGTGAGGAAAACCTGTTTTCTCAAAGCCCATTTAGTATGGATTAACATTAATTGTAATAGGATATTCTAACCTATAAGGAATACCTGTGCTTTGTTTTTTAGATATTAAAAAAGTAGATATGATCCTTGTTTAATTTTAAGGTTCTTTCTCCCACTTAAGTGCTGGGATTCTAGTCTGTCAAATATTCATTTCTGAAAAAAAAGTCTGAACTTGACTCTCATTTGAAATGAAACAACTTTTTAGGAAAGAGAAGAAGAGATAATGAAGGAAGGGATATAGAAACACTACCTATGTACCGAATTTCTCCAATTGAAAGCCCTGAAGAAATACTTACCCATCCTCGGTGAGTCTCCAGAGGTCACCCCAATATTCCACATCCCACTTCCCATGGATATGGAGATGCTGTGGATTACCCAGGTCTCTTCTGTCTTCCTTGTGCAAACCCCATGGTCCTGGGCCCCTCTGCTTTCTTGCTTCTCTTCCTCCTCCCCAGACATGTGTCCGTGTGCACCTGCCTTGGGATCTACAGCAGACAGCAAGAAAGAGGAAGTCTCTACCGTAATGATGGGAATCACGATTAGGGACACACCAGCTGACATCCTACTTCTCTGTAGCTCCTGCTGTTGCTCAGGCCTTCCCCTCACTCACGCTGCCCTCAACTCCAGTAATTTATATTCCAATTTTCCAAAACTCCAATCCCTGCCTCCAGCCCTCAGGCATGGGCCCAATAAGTATAGATCCAAGAAGCCCCTCTTTGAGGTCCAGGTGCCGGCTGGTGATGTGTTCCAGTTCCCCAGGTTGGGAAGGGTGGGCCCGAGATTCACAAATATAAATCGTCTTTCTTTACTATTAGGAGGCTTCTTCTTTTTTGTTTTAAGATTTAATTTATTTATTTGAGAAAGAGAGAGAGCATAAGCAGGGGGAGGAGCAGAGGGAAAGGGAGAAGCAGACTCTCCACTGAGCAGGGAGCTGGACATGGGACTTGATCCCAGGACCCCAAGATCATGACCTGAGCCAAAGGTAGATGCTTAACCCACAGAGCCACCCAGGCACCCCATTAGGAGGCTTCTTTGCACACAAGTGGTTATCCCTTAACAAGGGATAGTTACCTTTGAACTCTCTTTTGCCCTATTCCTACAATTTCACCCAAATCACTTGTAGTGAGTAGCAAGAAAAGAATGTATGGAGAAGCCAGATGAAGGTAGGTGAACTGAACATACAAGTGTATTAAGACATCACACTGATGATGATGTAGAATGAAAGGGTCACGAGGGATAATTGTAACTTGCTGCTGTCATAGTCCTAAATCCAGATTCTGGATTATAACCATGATCCTAACTTCATCAGTGATAGGACACCCTGCTCCTTCTGTCCAGGCAACTGGTGATCTGTCCTGGATACTGAATGGGCACTCATGTGTTTATCACAAAATTCAGACACTATTTTTCATTTTCCTAGATTCTAGAAGGAAAGATGGATGGTTGGAAAAATGATACATGTAGGCAATTGCCAGATTAAGCACACAGGCTTTTGCACTGGTTGTCTTATGCAACACTTCCTGAGAGATGTGTAGAGGAGCTTTCCAGTACAGCACACTAAAACTGTCTTTTATCACTGAAGTAATTAACACACAACAACTGAATATATTTAAAGTATACAATTTACTAAGTTTTGACATATCTATGAGGCTGTGAAACCATCACCACAATCAAGACAGTGAGCATATGCATCAACTCCCCAAAGTATTTTCATGCTCGTTTGTCCAGCACACTAAGATTTCAAGTGTTATTTTAATGAAAAAACTCCATTAATTTCATTCTCCAAAATGGACCATGCCACTTCATGATTTGTCATTGAAGGTCCCTAGAACTCAAGTTCTTATCTATTTGATGCTCAAAATTATTTGGCTTATTTCATTGAAATGATGTGCATGCATGTATATGCATGTGTGTGTATGTGTATATGAATACACACACGCACACACCTTCATGATATTACTACCTTAATATGATATGCACTAGAAGCGGTGTTTCTTCCCAAAAATAAGCTACATTCTTTATTAAAGAAAATTTTGGAAAGATTTCGTCTTACTGAAATGTCTTTTCTTTTCGCCATATGGAACCAACCTTTCTGGCACATCTTAGTTACAGGCTTAGAAATCTGATTATTGGAACTTCAACCAGCCAGTCAGATTAGTATGCAAAATAGTCAACTTTATGGGACTGGAAGGACACAAACAGGGGCCAAACAATTAGCTCCCGTCACTCTTGCTGTGCGAAAATTGAATGATAACACTCATAACAGGGGTGTCGGGCTCTGTGAACTAGTAGCATGGATTCTGTTGTCCATGTAGCTCCTGGGTACCACACAGAAAACCAGCCTCCCACAGGGGTTATAATGATTCCTTCAAACCCTTCACAAATCATTGTTTTCTGGATAGCATCTTTCTATAAACCATATAACTATGGTTTAGTAAAGAGAAGTTTCTGTCTTGCCATATTTCTAAGAATGACTTTTTTCCCTGCACAACAGGTCACGAGACCTTAGTTGGTAGAAAATACTATTTATTGAGAAAGAAGACATGGTAGTGCATGTTGGAGGCCACTAACTTTATGAAGAAACCTCTTCCCTTGCCACATGGCAAGAGAAGAGGCATCAATCAATCAATTGATCAATACTTGCTGAGATCAGATATAACCACTTTCTTTCAATACTGCAGTTGTCAGATTCATAAAATACAGTTTGCTTGAGCTTGAAGTGAAATATTTCTATTATTGCCATACGTGTTAGCCTCACACAATACTGGACCATTCACTTATTCCATAAATATGTATTGAATTTCTACTGTGTTCAAGGCATTGTGGGACATATAAATAGGAATAGGACATAATGTGGCTCTCGGGGAGTTTACATCATGGCAGAAATGTATATGGCACTCAAGAGAACATTTAACTATGATGATGATGAAAGAAGTGAAGTCTGGCAGGAAGTCTGGAGCAAAGCCTTTCAGATCCAATGAAATTAGGGATGAACTTGGCAAGGTTTCCATTCTAATTAAGCATTTTCTCTTTGTCACTTGGTCAGACATTCTTTATTAAGCCTCTTATGTGTTTTTGCATGTTTTTGTTTCCATGTCTCTTTTCTGAACTAGACTAGAGGGGCTCCGCTTATCTTTTATATCTTGGTATCAGCATGCAGTACGCACACTTGCTGACTGAGTCAACAGAAAGAGTAGAATTGATATAATCTTTGGGGCATGACTTTTGGGCCAGGCTGGTCACAGTAGATTGCCTTTTAGGAATGGTGACCAGCATCCCTACTCTCCTTTCCTAAAGGGAAACTCTAATTTACTGCTTTCACGGTTTACTCCTATAGGAAAAAAAAAATTTATGTTTATCAGATGAATGTAGCTTCATCATATACAATTTCGCCAATACACAGAAAATCACAGGAAATAAATGTCTTTTGTAATATACTGCTCAAAGATAACCATCATTAAGATTCTGGCCCATTTCTTGCATTTTGTATATGATAAGATTCCCAAGTGCTCTGCATATATTTAATATTTTATATTCAGTATATATAACGTAGACATTTAGTATTTTAAGACCACATGTATGTATATATGCATAATTAATTAATACTTTGACCCAGTTATTTATTCCTCTTTACAATGTATTTTTATTAGCACAGTTCCATAAACAAGAGGGCCCAACTAAGTTTGAGTTCCAAAAGGAGCCTGGATAGTTTTTATCCACTTTGAAGCTTGCCGATTTTTAATCCTCTCTTTCAGAATAGAATCAATAGCAGATTAAATACACTACTACCAGTTTTATTTGGGGGATAAATCATGCATTACTGACCCAAGATATTCAGTCCCCGCTCGACTTTTGGGAGAGGCCCTAGTCCACCAAGATAGTAGGACAACCATTCAGCACATTTTCAGTAAAGCACATTTTCAGCACATTTTGTAAAAAATTAACAAAAATGTTAGAGCATGTCATTCCCTTCTGTCCCCAAAGCCTTCCATGCTTTCCAAGCCTCCATCTCTTTCTAGAATAGCTTCCAGCTATGCCTCCCTCAGGCATCGCCTCCTTTACAAAGTCCTTCCTCATCACTATGTCACTATTGCTACCTAAGTGAGAGGTAAACATTCTCCCTCAGAGCCCTTACTATTCCCATACATGCTTTTGACTGCCACGGACACACTGATTTATGTCTTCCCCTCACTCTTCAATACTCGTGTCTCAGAAAGATGACATTTTCATATTTATTTTTATATTCCAATGTCCAGAACAGCACCCGGCAAGTAACAGGTGCAGTTCATGAGTGAATAGCTGACTACACAGGTCCTAAAAGGTGGAAGAGAGTTGGGATAGGCAGAAGTAGACAGGGGGAGCCCACTGCATGCCCAGATTCGCTGAGCCCTAACAATGGTCACTTAAACAGCCCTTGACCTGAGGACTTGCCTTAATATCTCACTGTGGGATCTACACTAAAGAAACATTTTTTTTTTTTTTTTTTTTTATGATAGGCACACAGTGAGAGAGAGAGAGGCAGAGACACAGGCAGAGGGAGAAGCAGGCTCCATGCACCGGGAGCCCGATGTGGGATTCGATCCCGGGTCTCCAGGATCGCGCTCTGGGCCAAAGGCAGGCGCCAAACCGCTGCGCCACCCAGGGATCCCCTAAAGAAACATTTTTAAAAATGTTCTTCTAAATCTGTGGAATGGCCAGAGCTAGCCAATATAGGCACTTTGCTTCAAACACTCCTTTCATGCAAAGGCTGACACCCATTTTCAGAGCCTCTCCTCAGAGGTCATCCTTTTTCTCACAGAGGGGATATTTCACTCAGATCCTCCTCATTTCCCCCTGAATCCTCAAAGTTGGGAAAAATGTTAAAGACCTCCTTTCTCACCAATGACATCTCCCTCTGGCCTATTCACTACTAAACATTGATTTTTTTCAGAACAAGTTTCACCAGAAAAAGCAGCCAAAGAAAATTTGCATGGCAAAGGTACACATATCATTTTAGGCATGCAAATTATTGTTTTTAGAAGAATAAAAGGCTGTAAATATTTTGAGAAGTGGGTCCCTAGTGCCTCTTAAGTATTCTAAACTACACTGTGTGCTTCATAATTATGTAATATATAGAATACCAGCTGCTTTGAATGGTACTCTGGAGGTTTGGATGATATCAGAAAGCTCTCCTCCCCCAGTGAGAGCCATAATCAAGCAAGCAATACCGTAAAGCCAGATCCAATTGACATTGAGTTGCTGGATTCTAACACACTTTAAAACAGATGTTTAGTCTGTGTGGTGTGGTTTCAGAGAAAGATATTTTTGCCTAAAAAAGTATAGTCCTATGAAGTTGTATATCTGTAAAGTGTCTTAATATTTATCATCTCATTAACGTCTGTCTAAAGGGATACATAGGTTGCAACTGGATATATGTGCATATACTTACATATTACATATTTAAATATTTATATCTTTGCATTCAAATACATACATACTTTAGCTGAAAGACAAACCTAGATGCTTCTTTATATCCTATCCATGACAAAGAGCTGAGAGATAGTTGAGCTTCTGGAGAAAAAAATAAAGCATGCTAAAGCTTTCCATTGGGCCCACCGTCTGATACAATTATAGATATCTTTTTGAAGTCTTCATAAAAGAATAGGTTAATTATTTATGATCTTAAAAATCCTCTTCCCAGTTGCATATATTCTGAAAAATAGAACCGATATGAGAACTTTGACTGTAAGGAGAGAAATAACAGGGAAAAGAATACAGACACAGAAAAATGGTGGAACAAAGGTACTTCTAGATTTCACACATGGCCAAGCTCAGCAACAAAATGGTAATTTAACAAAATGCTTTAGGAAAAAAAAAAGATAACTTAGGCAAGGCAGTACAACCCAAAGCTTCCCCTTAGAAATCACTGGTATTGAGTTCAAAGAGTTACTTCTGCAATTTCTTTTAGGAAAATAGGAAAGTGCACCCATCCCCAAAGGCTAGAGCCTAAGAAGAGCTAGTGGTTTTTTTAAAGAAGAAAATGAATTTTATTTGTGAAACTCAATAGAGCAAGTCGCTCAGAGGTTAATTTGGCTAAAGCTGTCTCCAGGCCCAGGCCTTGAAGTCAGCCTGTGTTACCTCCCAGCTTCATAACTTCCTGTGTGATTCTTAAGCTGGTAACCTGACCACCTGACCATTGTGACCTTCAGTTTTCTTCTCTGTCAAAGGGCGGCATACTTACCTTGAAGACATATATTCTGATATAGATCTTGCATCCTTAGGGGAAAAAGCATAGAGGCAAGTCCATAGACAGGCAGTACTACAGTTTCCCAAATCGTAGTTACAAAATACTCTCAGTAATTGACCAGTCTGTATGTCTGGACTACTATTTATAATTTCAATTCTATTTGAGTTTGAGCAGAATAATGTACTGAGAAGACAAAGGCTATGCTGATAAGTGAAAGTTTGCCTAAAGTTAAAGAAATTACTCTGAACGGAAACACTTTCTACACATCTGATCATTTTTATTAGCTTGACCTTCCCATCTACCTGTGTCTCATATAAAGCTCATGCTTTAACTCAGAAAGTCCATGTGTTAACACTTTAACCCAGAAAAATTTGACTATTTTAAAATATATTACAAAGAACAGATAAGGTGTGCCCACTTACTGACTAAGTGGTGTGATTCTTGAAGTCCTAATAATTACTAATCTTCGACGGTGCTAATACAGTGATAATGCAGACTTATCTGTGTTCTACTGCCATTGCCAATTACCAGTAGTGTGAAAACAATCATATTCACTGGTAATGAGAAGCCAATAGTGACAGGGAAATAATAAATTTCTGACTACAAATGACTCGTAGTTTAATTCACCAGCCTCCTTTCAGCTGCTAAGACACAGACTATCACAGCTAACTTACACCAGAGCCCTACATTTCCTCTTATTTAAAAATCATCAACTCATAAACTAGTTTCTAATCTAGCAAATATTTATCCAGTGCTTGTGACAAGCTATCCTCTTTTCCTCTTTTCCTCTTCACAGAGAACTTTCACAAACCCACGATCTCCACCAGAGAAAATAGCAGCTTCATGAACCATATCCCCCTGCAGACATGTTTAGTTTGGTTCACACAGGATTTTTAAAAATTTGAGACAACATTTTAAAATGAGTGAATTTCCCATCAAAAAAGAAAAAAAATCCTAGACTGTCTGTTTCTTTTGAAAAATCCAAACTGCTGGCAACACTGGACTGAGCTTTCCCATTAGGGGAAACTAGGATGGGGTGCTTCCACACACCATACTTTTCTACACACACACACACACACACACACACACACACGCACACACAGAGGCATACAGAGGCACAGACTTCTGTGCATGCTCCTTTCAAAGACTGACCCTCTGAGAAACGAAGTTCCCCCGTGCATATTTGCATACCTGTGCACAGAACCTACCCTGTCCCACAGAACCACAGTAGCCTTCTCCCCCAGGGAGAAGAACCCCTTCCTTACTTGCCACAGCATGTCTGCCTCAGTCACAGAAGAATTTGCTCTCAGTGTAAATTTAATAATAGCTGTCCAATCCCATGTCAACCCAAAGAGTTTTTGTCCTCCTAAGCCTCCCTGGAATATCTGCATCCATTTCTATCCCTGCTTTCTGGACTCATCTTCCACCCTGGGCTTCTTGGCCACCTCTCCCTTGGGTTTCATCTCAACCCCCTTGTGACCTTTGTGTTCTCTTCAGGCACGACTGCTGTGGTTGCTCGACTCAACACCCTCCACGGAGACATCCTGTTTCCTTTTTCCAGTTCCGACTACTACAATAGCTAAAACAGCTTCTGGATCTCTAGCTCCAGCTAAGACTTCCATTTTGGAAAGGATATCTGTTTGTTTCATGACCTCAAACAGATGGTACCTGGAACTCTAGATGTCAAAAGGTAAACTCATTAGCAACCCTTACAGCCTTATAGCAGAGTTTTCTGAATCTTCATTATCACTATACAATCCTTTCAGTTACTCATTTCTCAGTATCTAAAGCATTCTGAGGATCTTTATGTCTTGTCACAACTCCTTCCTCCAGCTCCAGCAGATCCAATCAACTCCGAATCCGAGCATCTGAATGACCCTGTCTGTCACCCTCCCCTGGTACTCACTGGGCCATTACTAGAGACGAGGCCAAACTAGCCCTTTCTCGGTACTTGAGTGCAGTGGTCTCATTGTGTTCAAGATGCCACACTCCTCCACTCTGTTCCACCTACATGTCAACAGCAAACAAATCTTCCTAAAGCTCTCTTCCTCTTCTGTTCTGCTCCACACTGCTCAATGAAAAGTTCCCAGTTCCTTAGCCTGTAGCTAATGTAATGCTATGGCCTCAACCTATCCTTATCTCATCTTCTATATTCTTTCAAGCCACAAAATAAACCTTATGTTTTCCTATCTGCTGAGCTTTCCTGCACTGTTCTTTTATTTGTGTCATGTCCTTTATTAAGAATGGACTTTTCTGTTAGCAGATGGGTTATTGTGGCCAATTCCCAAACTTTGGTTAAAATAGTATCTTCCAGGGGCAGCCCGGCTGGCTCAGTGGTTTAGCGCCACCTTCACCCCAGGGCCTGATCCTGGAGACCTGAGATTAAGTCTCATGTCGGGCTCCCTCCATGGAGCCTGCTTCTCCCTCTGCCTGTGTCTCTGCTTCTCTCTCTCTCTCTCTCTCTCTGTCTCTCATGGATAAATAAAATCTTTTTTAAAAAATAGTATTTTCCAGACACCTCTGGTACACCCAAATACAAATAATCTCTCCTTCTATTATTACTCTACTAATAAATAACATTTATTAAGTCCTTACTATATGTGCCAGACATTGTACTTCTAACAATCCCACAAGGTAGTATTATTGTCCCAGTTTTAGAGATGACAAAACAGATTTAGAGAAGTTACATAACTTGCCCAAGTTGCACAACAAGCAACATAATACCTTATTATTTCTTCTTTCATAGCATATAACATGTTTGACTTGATACTTTGTATATTGAATTATATTAAGTGGCTGACTCTTGATTTTGGCTCAGGCCATGATCTCAGTGCCATAAGACTGAGCCCCATGCACCATGGAACCCGCTTAAGATTTTTCC
Source organism: Canis lupus familiaris (assembly GCF_011100685.1). Taxonomy (NCBI): domain Eukaryota; kingdom Metazoa; phylum Chordata; class Mammalia; order Carnivora; family Canidae; genus Canis; species Canis lupus. Next base: position 39,040,762 of record NC_049222.1, on the reverse strand, counting down.
TCTTTCCCTCTCCTTCAGTCCCCAACCCCATGCCCTACTCACACGCTCTATAAATAAATAAATAAATAAATAAATAAATAAATAAATAAAATTAAAATCTCCTCTACCACATATATATACAAGCTCTGAGGTCAAGAAAAGTATCCTATGTGAATATATTGTATTATATCCACAACACCTGGCAGGTGGTATGTATGCCAATGATATCTACTGAATTAATGAATGATATTACCTAACTTCTCTATGCTACAATTTTCTTTTCTATAAAATGGGGCAAATACTAGTACCTTTCTTGTGCCTTTGTTGTTAGGATTAAATGAGTAAATCAAGTAGAGTTCCTAGAACAGTGCCTGGCACATAGTATGCACTACCTACATGTTGGCTATGCTAAGAGCTGGTGTGCTGATGGTTGCTTATGTCTCTCCAATGGCCGTGATGAAGATGCTAAACCTAAAAACTTTTCTCCCATCTTTATTTACTGCCTCAATTTCTTCTGTAGGTGGTTCAGAATCATCATATTCCCCATTAGAGCCAGCTCTCACTGTCATGCTGCCCCTGTGGAGGGGCCACAAGACAATATCACACCACAGATGCTTCCAGGTCACAGATCCCTGAGAGCTAGATAGGACTAGTACACTTTCACCAACATTTCTGAAAGACACAAGATATCCCTTTAATAGGACCAGATGCATGTTATCCTCAGAAGGAATGATAAATATGCTGACATAAGTATCTGTGAAATTCATAGGAATTTATTGATATAATAAAAATTTAGTATGTAATTATAAGTAATAAACAGAAATTAATAATTACATAAAAAATTATTACCCTAGTCATAACTTTCTAGAAAAAATAGCTATCATAAGATTTCTTTTTTTTCTGGAAAAACATAATTTAATATATTCAGGCACCAAAGTGGTTACATACATAAATATATCAGTTTCAACTAATCCATTTAGTCATTCAATAGATATTTGCCAAGTAAATGCTAGAGGAAGCCATTGCTAGGGACCTGGGATATACAGATGAATAATTAAAACTCTGTATACTCAAAAAATAGAACTAGTGTTTCTCAATAGAGGTTATTTTACCCTCGGAGGACATTTGGCAACGTCTGGAGAGATTTCTAGCTGTCACAGCTGGATTGGGGGGAGGGGGCTGGTGCTATTAGCATCTCATTTAATGAAGGCCAGAGATGCTGCTAAACATCTGAGAATGCACAGGCCAGCCCTCCACAACAAAAATGAGCCAGCCCCAAATGTCAAAGGTGCAAGGTTGAGAAATCCTGATATAGATTTATAGTAAAAAATACATTCCTGATTACCTGAGTCCAAGATGGAAGTGAAATCAACTTCTACACGGCCACACACAATACACAAAATGAAGGACATCATTCCCTATTTAGTTTTTGTTTTTCACCCATTAACTGGTAAATTATCTGAATCTATTACCTCCATATTTGCATTCATTGTATTTGTTCTTTAAAAAGAAAATAATCTGAAACTTTATATTCTCTGAGTTTCCCTCACCCCCAGGTGACATTAGCTTCAGATACCTAGTCTTACCAATCATCCAGATCATCCGTGACTCTAGGGCAGAGAATGTGGCACATTCTTCACAACAGGGGTTCCTCTGGTGAGTGCTCTTTTCCACTTAGCAGGGGTGGGGATGGGGTCACCATACACTGGCTAGAGCAGCTGAATCTCCATAACGTGTCCCAGAACTGACTTTCTGGATGAGATCTACATTTCTATGTGAAAGAAAGGAGCTGAGAATTTTTAGATTCTGCAAACACCATCTACCTACAGAGTAATAAACATGAACAAGATACTGTAGACAGAAGAAATAAAAAGAGAACCCCATTTTTACAACAGCCAAAAACAAAAACAAAAATAAGCACAGGTCTTCAGGACAGATCAGTGATTCTAGTGATAAATGCCTGTTTTTTACAAGATTATTATTTCTTTTACCATACCTCCCTATACATACAATCCAAGATCCAGTTAAGTCCCAAGACCATAAACTCTGCTTCCACCATTTATAAATAAACAAGCAAATTATTTGATGGAATTCTGATCTTCTTTCAAAAGGACTGCTCAATATGAGTCAGCTGGTCTTTGGTTTAGGCCACACGCCTTCTAAAAGGAAAAGGATCCTTTTGTCACTACTGCCATGTATAAGGTCTATAAATCTGTTGCTCTGTTTTCAAACTGCTGACTTAAGCAAAGCTGCTTTCAAACCAAGAGATGACTTGGATTTCACATATAGCTGATTAAATAACATGAACTATTATAGTATATCATACATGCACTTAAGTTTTTTTAAACTGGGAAAATGAAATATTTGAAGTTTTGCCTAAAACTAATTTTTAAACAAGCCATTTTCCTAATGGGCACAACCCTTGAGATCGGAAGTGAATTCTAACAATTCTTTAGAACTGTAATACCCTCTTAGTGACATGACAAGCTAAGACTCAGTCACCTAGAGGCCATTCAAAATATGGGACTGTATTAGTGACCACAGCTGCTGCATGGCTGGCCCGCAAAAGATGGGGGCCTTCTGCCTTTCACAGAGCTGGGCCCAGAGTCCACCATGGCTCTACAAGGAGTGAGGCTAACTGCTTGGCTGGCTTCTCATTTTGGTCTTTTAAGTGAAAAGCCTCTTATTTCAGAAAATATTCAAGGTTGTTGAGGGAAAATTGAGAATACAATTTTTATTTCTATTTTCCTGCTTGCATATTCTATTTCACCAAAATATGCCCCAAATTTTTCACAATGAAATATTTTTACAATGAATTACCACTCAGGTCTGGTGTTCAGCTAAGTGTTAGGTAATGGAAAGTCAGTAGGCTAAGTCCCAATGATTTAGAAGTAGCTTGGATATACATATCTTTATGCATGTATAATACAAGGGAAGGATAAGTCCCAGATAGAGATGCAAGTAAAATACAAAACCACACTTAAATACAGGATGTCTAAGGTTGCAGTCCTCAACATCTTTATCACAAGGAAGACAGATTCATTTAAACTTTATCTCCATTAAAAAAAAAAAAAAACTTTATCTCCATTCCAGTAATGGCAATATGAGAATGGGTCAAATTGTCCAATTTTTTGTGCAGTACTGTGTGGTTAAAGAGTAAGATTTTGTTTGTTTGTTTGTTTTAGTCATAGAGAACAACCAAACTAAATTCTGAGACAAAGTGCTTATGTTCTCGGAGTCTTGTTTTCTTTTTTAAATTCCTGTCTATATTAAGCAGCTAGGGTTCCTGTAATAGAATACTACTACAGACTGGGTGGCTGAAACAATGGAGATGTATTTTTCATAGTTCTGGAGACTGGAAAATCCTAAGCTGAGGAGTCGATGGGTCAGGTTCCTGGTGAAGGCTCTTTTCCTGGCTTGCAGAAGGCACCTTCTCTCCATGTCTTCTCTGAGGGTAGAGGGCCCCATCCTCATGACCTCACTGAAACCTGAGTACCTCTCAAAGGCTCCATCTCCAAATCCCATAGCAGCAGGCAAGGATTAGGGCTTCCACATAAGAATTTGTAGGGAAGGGACAGAGTTCAGCACATAGCATTTTCAAAGTTGCTGAGCGGATTACACAGTGCTTGGCTGAGGAGGGTCTCAACAACCAGGCAATGTAGGAGGAGTGCAAAAGAACTCAATGAGGAAAAGGAAATTTGGGCCAGAAGCCAACAGTCATCTAGAAGGATCTAATTAAGAGGTACAAGTCACGGACAGCCCGGGTGGCTCAGTGGTTTAGCGCTGCCTTCAGCCCAGGGCCTGATCCTGGGGACCTGGGATCAAGTCCTACGTCGGGCTCCCTGCATGGAGCCTACTTCTCCCTCTGCCTGTGTCTCTGTCTCTGTCTCTCTCTCTGTGTGTCTCTCATGAATAAATAAATAAAATCTTTAAAGAAAAAGGAGGTACAAGTCAGGCAAAAGTTTAGAACTGATGAAGCAGGCATGTCTAGAGGTCAGATAATAGTGGGGAGGCTGAGTCCCAGCAGACAGGTGGGGAGTAGGTTCCCAGAGTTTGGGCAATGAGTCAAACAGGCAAATACAATGACCACCAACAGGTCTTCAACCCAGGCAAGTCATATCTCCACTTTTGCTTTTACTCTGACAGGCACCAGTGATGGGGGTTCTTTGTGACTAGAAGTGGTAGCAAATTAAGCACCATGAATGTGGTGGTGTGGGGAGGGAAGCTTATTTTATATGTGTTCTCATTAATGAATAAGAAACAGTCTCCCCAGTCCTAGTGTCGACCCCTACTTGGAGTGGCTTCCTCTTGGTGTCCCTAACCGTCAATATAGCTGCATTTATAATCTTGCCCAAGGAGGTCTTGCTAGCATAAACATACCCCACTGATTCACTCACCAACAGTGAGCAGTCTGGCAGGACCAATGTGTTGGTACCATTTCTGTCACTGTCTTCCTTATGGCTGAGGCTCCATACTAGGTACAAACTGTGGCTCTTCCTGGTTTGTCCCTTTGGCTGCTGTCATGCCCTCACCACACAGATACCTTTTTGCTTGCAGTGGTCCCTAGATGAACCCTGAGGCTGCCCTGGTACAGCTGATCATAAGGAAGAAACCAGAAACCGAAGCTGTACAGTACACTACCCAGCAATATAGCAGGCCCATTCTTCCCCCGTGAATTCCAGAACTTTACATGGATTTGTTGCTTTTTATATTTTATCTCCTCCCATTAGTGGTGCTCTTCTACCTGAGGCCAGAGAACAAGGAGAACCCCTCTAGTATTTTTCTTTAATTTTGACCTATTTGCACTATTCCTGGCAAGGAATTCCTAGATATTTTTTTATTTATTTATTTATTTATTTATTTATTTTTTATGATAGTCACACAGACAGAGAGAGAGAGGCAGAGACACAGGCAGAGGGAGAAGCAGGCTCCATGCACCGGGAACCCGACGTGGGATTCGATCCCGGGTCTCCAGGATCACGCCCTGGGCCAAAGGCAGGCGCCAAACCGCTGCGCCACCCTGGGATCCCCCTAGATATTTTTAGATCCCAATCAAGACTCACCCTTAGTTTCTGCTGCATCACAGCTATTACTGTGAAAGGAGGCTCTGACATTTCATCTGTGCATCTATGTGTGTATTTAGGATGTAAAACAGAGCTGGGCACACAAGTTCAATATTCAGTAGATGCTTGCCGACTTGAAATAATACAGCAATTTCGAGATATTTTTTCTCTTTTTTCTCCTTACCATATGCATTATTATCATCCAACTTTCCCTATACTGGGTCTGTTCAAGTTCATTATCATTTCAAACAAGGGAAGTTTGACTTTCTTTCCTATAACTTCATATAATAAATGGAACTTAGCAAAATGCGTTATACTTAAGAATAGCTAAGATCACGTAGAGCAATAGTTGACAGTGAAAAAGGCATCCACTGTTGATATTCATAATGGAAATGGAAGATCTTATGCCCGCACATGAGTATTTAGAAGTGGCTACTGCTCATACTTCATGTATCTGGCCAGTAATTAATATTACCAGAAGTACACATGTAAATGAACATTCTTCCTCAAGTAACGAAAATAAAAGCAAAATTAAACTATTAAATAAAAAGCTTTGGCACAATGAAGGAAACCACCAATAAAATATCAAGGCAACCAATTGAATGGAAGAAGATATTTGCAAATGATATATCTGATGGGGGTTAATAGGCAAAATATATAAAGAAGTACAGCTCAACACCCCCCAAAATCTAAATACTTCAATTTAAAAATGGGCAGAGGACTTGAATAAACATTTTTCCAAAGGAAATATATAGATGGCCAACAGACACATGAAAAGAGGCTCAACATCACTCATCACCAGGGAAATGCAAATCAGAACCACAATGAGCTATCACTTCACACTTGTCAGAATGGCTAGGATCAAAAAGACAAGAAAGAGCAAGTATTGGTGAGGATGTGGAAAAAAAGGAAGCCTTGTGCACTGTTGGTGGGAATGCAAACTGGTGCAGCCACTGTGGAAAATGGTATGGAGGTTCCTCAAAAATTAAAAAAAAATAGAACTACCATATGATCCAGTAATTCCACTATGGAACAATTGCCCAAAGAAAACAAAAATGAAAAACGTAATTCAAAAAGATATGTGCATCCCTATGTTTATTGCAGGATTATTTACAATAGCCAAGATATGGAAGCAAATCAAGTTTCCATCAAGAAATGAATGGATAAAGAAGAAGTGGTACACACATGGGGCACCTGGGTGGCTCAGTGGTTGAGCCTTTGGCTCAGGATGTGATCCCGGGGTCCTGAGATCAAGTCCCACATCGGGCTCCTCTGCCTATGTCTCTGCCTCTTTCCGTGTGTCTCTTATGAATAAATAAATAAAATCTTAAAAAAAGAATTGGTGTACACAAACACCACATGCACACATGCATGTATGCACACTTGTGCAGAGGAGTATTACACAACCATAAAAAGGGATGAAATCTTGCCATTTGCAACAACATGGATGGACCTAGAGGATATGATGCTAAGTGAAATAAGTCAAAGACAAATACCATATTATTTCACTCATATGGAATTTAAGAAAGAAAACAGATGAATAAATAAAGAAAAAAAGAAAAAAACCTCTAAAATGACTTCTAAATTCAGAGAACTGTGGTTGCCGGGGGGGGGGGGGGGGGGGTAGATGAAGTATATAAAGAGGATTAAGCATATACTTATCCTGATGAGCACTGAATAATGTATAGAATTGTAGAATCACTATATTGTATACCTAAAACTAATATAACACTCTATGTCAATTATACTTAAATATAAAAAATCATAAAATTAGAAAAATAAAAATAAATAAAGAGAAAGCATTAAATTTCAACAGAAACTATAGCTGTCTTATAAAGTAGATTAAGATGAGAACAAATACCTTTACTTCAATTTTCTCTCTTGTATGGCTAGATAAAAAAATTAATACTTAAAAATTTTTTTGAATGATATCTTGAATGAAAAGAAATCAAGTGCATTTAGGAAACTAAAGGTACACAAAACCCATAGCTTTTTGCTAACAATAAAAAGTAGCTAACATAGTTGAGAACTTGTGTTAAGTACCCAGTTTCGTGATATGTACTTTATATTCCTGATCTCATTTAATCTTCAAATGAAGACTTCAGAAGTGAAACAATTTTTATCTTACAGACATTGAAACTGTACTAAGAAAATCTGAATAAATGACCCAGTGTGATGTGGCTGAAAAGTAGCAGTACTAAATTCAAATCCAAATATTTCCTACTCACTACTACTACTACTACAATAAGTTGCTAACAAATATAATTTTCTTTTTTTACTGGAGTTCAATTTGCCAACATATAGCATAACACTCAGTGCTCATCCCATCAAGTGCCCCCCTCAGTGCCCGTCACCCAGTCACCCCCATCCCCTGCCCACCTCCCTTTCCAACACCTCTTGTTCCTTTCCCAGAGTTAGGAGTCTCTCATGTTCTGTCTCTCTTTCTGATATTTCCCACTCATTTTTTCTCCTTTCTCCTTTATTACAAATATAATTTTCATTTGCTTCCCAAAAAATTACTGGAAGCATACATATTTAACAATATCACACAAGTAGATACTAAAGATGTTACATTGATATAATTGGTGTACAATTCCCTAAAATGACAAATGATTGACACTCCTTTGCAATAAGCTTTACCTGAACGGATAAAAGGGAAAGATGGAAGAGTAGATAACTCGACTGAGGTCTAGGTTTTAGTTGCTTTAAGATTGCAAATATTTTATTTAATTTTCTATGTGTACTCTTGGAAAGACTATTTGAACTCACCGTAGGTAGTTACTGAATACACATTTTTAATCTCAGCTTCTTGTTTATAACAATTCTTTCTTTTTTCATTTTGCTTTAATCAAATATGCCATTCAAGGTCTAGAATTTTATAGAGATATAACAGTGGTTATTTATATGCTGGGAGCAATCCAGTTTTTGAACAGCTGGCAAAGCAGCTTAATATCTCAGCCAATCATTTTAAGCTCTAAAAAAAAATCCACCTTCTACAATGCTGTTAAAGAGTAATATCATAATGCTACTCAGCCCAGGAAACAACCCCCCACACATTGTTTTCCTCTCTTTTGATTTTTTCGGTTGAACTTCAAACCATTTTATTACTGTTTGATATACAATTTGCAAGGGGGACATAAAGATTACGCAAATGCAACTTCAATGCTAAATTGCCTGGCAGTAAAACATTGGTTTATTTAACAAACAATTGTTACAGACCTTCTTCTCCATATGTCAAGGTCTAGGAAAAATGAAGATGAGGAAACCAGTCTGTTCTGGAGGAGCTCCAACGAGGAGACAGAAACATATAAACATCTTCAAAATAAAAAATGATGAATATGAGAATGGACCCGTGAGCAACGGGCTGTGTGGCTGAACACAGCCACAGGTGTGCTCCACCTCAGTCTCAGGAAGTGTTTTCCTAGGGAAGTGACACTTGAGAGGGAACTTGGAGGAAAAAGCCTGCAAGTCAGAAGGAGTGAGAGCTTTAGGAGCCACAGAAAGGAAAGGATGGAGGGGTGAAAGGATGCTGAGGAAGAAGACCACCATGGGTAACAAAGGCTAGCGGCAGACAGTCAAGCGAGGCAGTGTGTGTAGTGGACTTGTATTTGGGCTCTGGAGTCAGACAACTTTGTCTGATTCATTGCTCTGTTACTTGCTGGCTATGTGTCTTTGGGCACGCTGCTTCACAAATCTGTCAGCTAGCTCATCCACTCATCCACAGAACAGAGGTGAGTAATGCACTCACTCCGCAGGGTTGTGACAAAGATCACATGGGATTATAAACATAAAACATGCCGTCAAGCACACTTTAAGATGATCTTTTAAACATATGCCTTGAGGCGTGGGCATGTGGACAGTGCGGGCTGATGAAGATTTTTAATCAGAAATGTAAGCACTTGCTAAAACTCATCAAACTGCATAAAATGCAAGATTTGCACATTTTATCATATGTAAATTATACTTCAATAAGTCAGTAAATGTGGGCAGCCTGGGTGGCTCAGCGGTTTAGCACCACCTTCAGCCTGGGGTGTGATCCTGGAGACCCGGGATCGAGTCCCACATCGGGCTCCCTGCATGGAGCCTGTGTCTCTGCCTGTCTCTCTCTCTCTCTGTGTGTGTGTGTGTGTGTCTCCCATGAATAAATAAATAAAATCTTAAAAAAAAAGTCAGTAAATGTTAACACACGAACATATTCTGAATACTTTTCTCTATACAATCTGAGATTTGATTCTCCTGTGTGATCTATTATCTATCTATGTATCTATGTATCTATGTATCTATGTATCTATGTATCTATCTATCTATCTATCTATCTATCTATCTATCTATCATCTATCTATCATCTATATCTCACACACGTATGTAAGCTACTGCATGAATTGTTATGTAGATTGTGGTGCTCACATAGATCTTTGACTTTTTTCTACCAAAAATCAATCATTTAGAAGGTCCTGATCATTCCATTTTTGGAACATGTACCCACTTCATTCCTTCACATCTGTACTTACTATGTTCTGCCATCATCACCTCTCACCTGGACAACATATTGGTGTCCTACCCAATGTCCCTGCCTCTGGCTAATTCTTTCATTTATCCTCTTTTATAATAAAGCCTCACCTTTCTAAAAATTCCAATGTGTTCATACTACTCACTTGGTTAAAAATCTGTTATGGACATATGGGTTTTGGTGTTTTGTTTTTGTTTGTCTGGTTTTTGGTTTTGGGGTTTTTTTTGTGTGTGAATACCTAGGCATGGAATTGGTGAGTCATAGATTAAATAAATGCATCTTTAATTTTATAAGAAACTGCCAAACTGCTTTCTAAATTGGCTGCACCAGTTTATATTATTGAGGGTAATTTATGAGAGTTACAGTTGTTCCACATCCTTGCTGATATTTGGTACTATTAGTTATTTTAATTTTAGTCATTTTAGCATTTATATCATGCTATGGATTTTAGGTTTATTTTGCATTTTTTTAAGGATTTTATTTGAGAGAGAGAGATAGCAGGGAGGGCAGGGAGAGGGAGAAGCAGGCTCCCTGCTGAGCAGAGAGCCTGATGTGGGGGTCCATCCTAAGATACTGGGATCACGACCTGAGCCCAAGGTAGAGAGCAAATGCTTAACTGATTGAGCCACTCAGATGCTCCTATTTTGCATTTCTTTGATGATGAATACTATTGAGCAACTTTTCAGTGTGCCTACTGGCCATTTGTGTATTTTCTTTTTAGTAAGTTTCTGTTTCAGTATTTTGTTCATTTTAATTTTTTTAAAAAATCAGGCATTTTTCCTGCATGCAAATGCAAACCTTCTGGCAATTATATGTATTATAAATATATTATCCTGTGCATGATGCATTTTCTCTGTGTGGCTTGCTGATTCATTTTCCCATTTGTGTCTTCTAGTGAATAGAAGTGTTTGATTTTGATGAAATTCAATTTATCAGTTTTTTCTGTGATGATTAATAATTCTATGTGCTAGGAAATCTGCATTTCCCAAGGTCATGAATATATTTTCCTTTGTTCTGGAAGCTTTATAGTTACAGCTTTTATGTTTAGGCTTATAATTCAACTCAAATTAATTTTTACATATGAGTTAGGGGTCAAGGTTCATTTTTTTCCATATGGATATTTAGTTATGCCCACACCACTGATTAAGACTTTCAACTCTTCACTAAGTTTGTTACTTTGCTAAAAAACCAGCTATGTTGTATGGCTGTAGTTCTGGATTCCTCATTCTATTCTATTGACTTGTTGATCCATTCCAAAATCATTACCACAGGCTCTTCTCTCCTTTGGACCTCATTTCGTATGATGCAATTTGAAAAGTTTAGGTAGAGAGACACCTGGGTGCCTCAGCGGTTGAGTGTCTGCTTTCAGCCCAGGGGTTACCCTGGAGTCCCAGGATGGAGTCCCACATCGGGCTCCCTGCGCGGAACCTGCTTCTCTCTCTGCCTCCCTCTCTCTCTCTCTCTCTCTCTCTCTCTCTGTGTGTGTGTCTCTCATGAGTAAATAAATAAAATCTTAAAAAAAAAGTTAGGTAGAAAATCAGGGTGAATGTGGAGTGTTCCTTCCCTCAAGGATCGTAGCCATATGCTACCCATTGTCCAATGTCTGGAAACAGTTGCTTCGTATGGGATTCCTGGAACTGACCATACAGGGCCAAGGCTGCTCCTCCCAAAAATCAGCCCTGCCACTTTTGGGAAGCTTCTTTTTTCCCCTCTACACACACAAGCAAAGCCTAACACAGACCCCATTGGGGGCTTGCTCCTTTTCACTGGTTCTTGAGTTGGTTCCAGTTCTTACCTCTGTCACTGCTACCAATACATTCAATTCAACCTCTGTTATTATTTTTGCTTCTACCCCTGATTATGAACTCCTTGAAGTATTTGACCCTTGTGTGCCCTGAACCTAGTGGACTGCAGGGCCCAGGTTCTACAAGGCACTCAAAATGTAGCTGTGAAATGAGTAAAGTCACCGAAATGATTTAATAGTGATAAAATTAGAATTTCATAAAAATAAAGACATTTCCTTGACATGCACTGTCTGTTTTGTCAGAATTTTTCATCATGGTAGGATACATGAGCAATATTAACACTTGTGCTGCTTCCAAATTCAATTTTAGTGTAATTTTTAAAAGATTTTATTTATTTATTTGACACAAAGAGAGAGCCCAAGAGACCACAAGGCAGAGTGGAAGGCAGAGGGAGAGGGAGAAGCAGTATCCTTGCTGAGCAGAGAGCTGGAAGTGGGGCTCTATCCCAGGACCCTGAGATCATGACCTGAGCCGAAGGCAGACGCTTAACTGACAGAGCCAGCCAGGTGCTCCTAATTTTAATGTAATTTAAAGGAACACCATACTTGGAGAAACAAGTTTCTTTCTAAACATTTACTAAAATAAATTTAGAAATTAATTTCTAAAATATTACATTAAATTTTCTAAATCTCAATTTCATAATATGATGAAATATATGCTATTTTCCAAAGAAATGCAATATTCAAATCAAATAATAAGACTTCTTATCAGCATTTTTCACATTTCCCTATTAATAAATTTTAATTCAATCAGATAAAAACTTGGATAAAAGATGTTTTCTTTCATTTTATGAAAATAAAGGTAGTTATTACAAAATGCATATATTTTACTTATAATCCACCATTAATAGGTTGTAAACATTATTTATGCTTTTGATACATTGTGAGGACTCTATTATTAATGTTATTTTTAAAACGCTGGTATCGGGATCCCTGGGTGGCGCAGCGGCTTAGGGCCTGCCTTTGGCCCAGGGCGCGATCCTGGAGACCAAGGATCGAATCCTACGTCGGGCTCCTGGTGCATGGAGCCTGCTTCTCCCTCTGCCTTTGTCTCTGCCTCTCTCTCTGTGTTTCTTATGAATAAATAAATAAAATCTTTAAAAAAAATTAAACATTAAACCAAACAGTATTATTTCAAACAGTTAACCTGATGAAAATCTTTTTAGCTTGCTTAAAAATAAAAGAATGTGATACATAGTATGTATTAATTCATTTTATAATGAGTAATGTTACAACAGTTTTCTGACGTAAACTCTTATTTCCTATATAGACTATATTAGTTACCCAGTGGTACCACTCAGTGTGGTATCTTAATTTTCAAGAAAAAAACTGTAACGGAACATCTTCCTGACTTCACTGATCTCAATGTTAGTGTCAGCATGACAGCCAAGTACCATGTAAACCCAAGAATGACTTATTGAAAAGGTGGTTCTTTGCAGGCTACATATATCTAAGGATACTGGAAGAAATCTTGCACATGTATTCTTTATAGGTTTTTCTGTGGCTCATGGACATTCATTTTTTATGCTTATGTCTTATCCTGCATAAACAAATCATACAAACTTGATTGTCAAACATTCAGTAGAAAAATCTAGAAATGTTCTCAATATTAATTTCATAACTTTATGATATTTAAAAGTATGCATTTATATAGTCACAAACTTGTGCTTTTAATGAAAGTTTAATACTTTCTTAAAGTCCATTAACTTTAACACCACAAATGTTTAATGTATCCTAGGGTAAAATTAAATGCATTTATATGGCAGTGGAGCTTTTTATATAATGCAGCATTACACTTTAAAAGTGCATGATGTTAAACAATAGTTAAATAATAAATCTTGTATCAGACTATTATGTGAAGTTAAAGTGTGCATAAGGTTTTTTTCTTTTCCCCAAATGAGAAAATAGGTTAACTATAAGCATGAGTAGCATTTATTGAATACTTTTTAAGCTCTAAGCATATTTAATTCTTTCAAGTCCTCTAATTTAACTCTCGCAACAATCCTGGGGGTAGATATTATAACCGTTGTATAGTGAGATGTTTATCAAAGAAAAATAAGAGGATTAAAATATTTAAATATTCAAATTTATGCATTCAAATAAGTGTTCTCCATTAAACAAAATACCTGGGGAGGACAAATACATTTTTTCCAATAGTGTTGTAATTGTTCAAATATTCTGAGGGTAAATATCTTTAGAGGAGAGGCAAATTTTTAAGGATGAATTTGAATTTTTGAAATGGTAAACAATTACTGAGAGCCAAGTATAATAATTGAGGAAAGGGATCATGACGAGTAAGCTATTTTTGTAGATATCAGTGAACTAACTCTAAAATTTACATGGAAAAACGAATTAATTAGAATAACCAACACGATTCTGAAGAAGAAAGTTGGAGAACTTTCACTATCCAATTTCCAGATTTCCTGTAAAGCTACTGTGATGAATACAATGCGGTATTGGTCAAAGATTTAGACAATGATACAACTGGAAAGCTCAGAGACCTACAGAAACATAGTCAATCTTTTGTTCTTGGTTTTGGTATAAAGTGTTAAGTTATTGTCAAAGAGAATAAAAATTAAAATGGAAACAACCCAAATAGCAATTCCCACATATTTGTCTCTTTACATGTTCCACTATTTTTCATCCTTAAAATCCAGATATTAAAAAAGAGGTCTATCAACACTCATGTAGAGTTTGGCTATATGTGTATATTCATCTGTGTGTATGTACATTTATTTTAACTAAAGTCTATACTTTATTCAGATTTCCTTGATTTTGACCTAGTGTCCATTTTCTATTCTAGGGTCCCAATGTAAATGTAATGGGTTAGAAGTGTACAAATAAGCAAGGAGAGAGTTGGGTTAGAGTTGCAGAGGTCACTGCTGTGTTAGCTTCATATACATAGAGATAACTAGAAAGAAATATTTATATCTATGGGTATAAATCCAGATGCCTATACACATGTAGACTAGTTTTTGCTTTGTTAGTGTTAGCTGAAGGTCTAGAGACAACACTTCAATAGTGACAAGCACACTAGGGCCCAGGTTTCATTTTCTAATGCCATTCTCTAATCAAAGGAACCAGGGCTCCCTAAAGAAATGGATGATTCTAGGAGTAGGGCAGAAAATATACAAGGTAAGCCTAGAGCATATTGTTTTGTCAGGAAGCAAAAAGCGTTGAAAAACAACAACAATCATGGGAGTACATCAAAGGGACACAGGACAACTAAAATCATTCCCTACAGCCAAAGCTGGAATAATTTGCACAAGAAAAGAAAGTAGTATTGGATTATATTTTAAAGCTTAAAATAATACCTATGAGTTCATACTGATATAAACAAATTATTAAATAAATGAGGAAGGGAGAGACAAATCTCCCATTCAAAGAATTTCAAATAACTTATGTAGAAAATATACTCTCAGAGAGGAAGAACATATCTCCCTCTGCAGAAGTGTGGGCTGTGCATAGTGACTTCCACCCAAAGACTGCAGTATGGGAAGAGGGAAGAGAGTAACTTTACAATAGAGAAACCTGATAAGACTACCTCAGTCAGGTGATCACGGTCAACATCAACAATGATGAATCCTGTTGATAAAATGTACCTTTGACAGAATATGATGAAAATGAACACCTCAGTGATCTTATTTCCAAAAATTCATAACTCCAGTTGACTCATGGGAAGGATATTAAATCCCAATTGAAAGATATTTTGTAAAATACCTGACCAGTAGTCCTCAAAATTTAATGTCATCAAAAACAAGGCAAATGTGAGAATATCATAGCCAAGAGGAGCGTAAGGAGATATGATGGTTAAATACAATGTGGTATCCTGGATGGAATCCTGGAATGTAAATAGGACATTAGGTCAAAAAAATTAAACAGAGTATGGGCTTTTAATGTTAATGATAAGTATGAACACTTGTTCATTAATTGTAATAAATGTACCAGAACATGTAAGATATTAATAAAAAAGAAATGGGTGAGGAGCATATTGAAACATTTCTACTTTCAGTAAATCTAAAAATGTTCTAAAACAAAACATTTATTTTAAAAATTATCTCCCTAAAAATTAACTCTCAAAAATAAAAAAATACAAAATCTGGAGGAAAAGCATGAATAAGAAGTGTGGTTATAAGGTTAAAACACTGGTCTGTGTCTATGGTGGTGGTTTTTAATTGTTACTGAGTCAAAATTTATTGAAGAAATTGCAACTCAATGGCAGCATTATTATACCTCTATTAGTCAAGTACTAGTATCCGCATAGTACTTAATATCTGCTAGAAGACTTCACACACACTCTTAATCCCTATGCTTCATAGACACCCCCCCCCTTTTTATGAGGGAGTAGAGGTAGGTAGGGAGGGGCAGAAGGAGAGAGAGAGAGAGAATCTTAGGCAGGCTCCATGCCCAGCATGAGTCTAATGCAGAGCTCAATCTCAACCCTGACATCATGACCCTGCTAAGATCATGATCTGAGCTGAAATCAAGAGATGCTTAACCAACTGAGCCACCCAGGTGCCCCTACATATGCTATCTCTTGGAAGTGACTACATTGAAAGGGAAAACATTACTTTGAAAGTATACACATAGACTCTTATCCCAGAAAGGCTAGACTCCCCTCGTCTAAGCACTGGTGTGTTTCCATACTTCAAAAAAAGTATTTGTATTTTATAGCCACATTTTAAAACATCTTGAGTCTTTAAGGAATAAAAATCCCAAACACTTTATGAATTGTATAGCCAACTTCCATTTGTCTTTTAATATACCATTCAAAGTACATGTATAAGAAAGAAATATGCCAAACTCTTCATTAATGTGCTCTTTTAGTATTTTATTGGTGCTGGCAAATATCTCCAGAGGCTCCCAGCTTTCAAAATAATTTAAGTAGCCTTAATTCTAATTACAATATACTTAATCATCTATAGGATTGTTTCAATGTAAATATTTCACCCTCAATATTTTGGAAGCAAAAGATTAAGAATTGTAAACCCCCAGGGCAGACATAGTTTAGTTCTGTGTCTGCCATTTCCAAGAAGTCCACACATACAACTATGATTCTTTAATCAAATGGGAAGTTCAGCTTGGGTTGAGATCCAAGCTGACTTTTTCAAATTACTATCCTATATTATAAGGAAAACTATTAACCATACATTCAATCTTTCTGTAACCTTAGATGTAAACCAAATTTGCTCCTCTTTGATAGCTTATAAAGCACAAAGTATAACTGTAAATGGTCAAATGAGCCTAATATGAGGTTACTAGCGATTGTGCACTTAGCTAATTTTGCCTTTACGATAAAAATTTTGTGTTCAATAAGGACACAATGAACATTGCATCCAAAGTGTCAATGTATCCTCTCCAAATCTCTTTTCGGTGGAGGTACTCCACGCTTGAGTAGAGGAAAAACAAACAAACAAACAAACATTGCATTAGATAGAAGCAAGTATGAGGCTTTCATATATTTATCTCATGACAACATTTCATCTTAATATAAACTGGTCACAACAGCTATGGCAGAAAATTGCTCTTTGTTTGCTGGCACTATGGGATGCCGTAATTACTGACAAGATTGAGAAACCTGTCAATGACAATTCAGGACTCGGTCCAACTGTGGTATCCAAGTACAATACAAGTGGATGTTTTTAGGGCTCTATTTATGGATCTCTTTAATTCTTATTCACGTCCACTGGTCTTTGACACGCATGAAAATTCAATGTAATAAAGGCTTCAGCTCAACTGAACTCAATTTCAGAAATCATCAAAAAGTAAGATTTATAAAATAATTCTTAGAAGTCCCTTCGACTACTGCAGATAAGAGAAATACACTTGGAAGATTCTGCATCCGTCTATTTCAGAGGCAACATCCTCTTCCATCATGGAGGACATCTATTCTATCTGAAGTTAACGAGGCTTAATTCCGTTTCCAAGGGCAATTGTTAAGAATAAATTAACCACTTCATTGAGAGCTTTGTAATAGAACTCTGTGATTGGAGCCCACAACACAAATTGTAGGCACTTTCTGTGGAAGTACAAATAAATCTATCAGGATAATTTTTGAAGGTTATTTACTTAACATTACATCACAGTTTCTGGCTAAGTTCTTTATACTTGTAAACTTTCTGTCATAAGTTATCTTTTTCCTCCAATGCACTTTAATGAAATCACTTAATTTTATACACAAGGTACTTAACTAAGACTAAAGGCAAATATCTTTGCAAATGTTTTAGATGTTGGGAACTCAAAAGTTTAAAAAAAAAAAAGTATGACTCTAGAATGTGGTGTGTCATTTGTTGTACTTCAATTATCAAATCAAACATACCAGAATATTCCAGTCCAGGCGATGCCAAAGGCATCCCACCTCTTGCTTTAGAATAGTTTAAAAAAGAGTGAATGGCTTTAAAATAAATTGGAAAAACATTGGCAGCAATATGGATAGCATCAAAATGAGTCCAATTCATGTAATTTAGGAGAAGCAAATGAAACCATGTCAGCCATATGTGAATACTCAGTCAGTCTCTGCACCTGAGAAAATTTTCCACATCAATGTCTCTCCTTCAGCAAATTTAAAGCCAAGGCAAATACATATACTTTGCCTAATGAATTTCAGAAATGACAATTTTGCTGCAAGGTTTCTTAACTAGGTATGCATGATATATTCTGAAGCAATGAGAATATTCATCTAAATTTACCACAAGGGAGTCTATGAGCTTACATTCACCTCGAAATGAAGTTTTGACTTCCAGATGAATAAATTAGATGGCAGATCACTATATTCATCCATATGGAAATAACATAACTATAATAAAAGCTTCCAATTTAAAAAAATGTCCAGTGTTTTTCAAGGATCATAGGTTATTACGAAATGTTTACAATGAAATAAAACATAGGCAACAATAATAAATGAAAACCAGGTATTTCAAATTTTAGTTGATATAAATGTTATAAGGCTACCTAAATCTGCTAAAACAATAGGCAGACACTTAGGGACCATGTTACAAATAAGGAAGCTAGAGATGAATAAGCTTAGGAGACATTTTGCAGAACGCAAATGTTTTAGTTTGCTAAGGTTGAAACTTTAAACAGAAAATGTGAAAAAGGTGAGCATACTTTCCTGCTGAAATTATAAAAGCAATTTAGTCAGCTGGGAGGAAGATGAACCAGAAGTGAAATGCAGCCAGAATACACATGTTCACATCACCATCATTGCCAGAACTGCCAGGAGAATTCCTCATAGTGTAGACCACAACTGTTGTGGCTAATTCGAGGAGCAATTTTCATATTTAATTCTTTACTTGGAAATTAGGAACTTATCAAAAGTCATTATCTGGCAGGAATAGAAATAACAATCTCTTGAGATCTTCCTATAATAACTTGAGTGCCTTTTCTCATCATTTTGTCTTACCATCCAAAGAAGTATTTTAAACACTAAGATTTATACTTTTTATTCATGCACTCATTAAGCATTCACTCAGATGTCACCACACTGTTTATACATTCAACTCTATGTAAGAGTATGGACATAGCTGTAAAACATGTGCACATTTCTAAAGTCATATTTCCCATTAAATTCTCAATATCAAAGAGAGGTGTGGGCCTCGGTGTCGACCAAGAACGTTCACAACCTGGAAAATGTCAAAATCAAGGCTGAGAGATTTGGCTCAGTTGGCCAGGACATGAAGCTTATAGACTTGTGAGTCTAACAAAGAAGTCAGGCTAATGTCAACAACCCAGTAAGAGGTGGCCCCTACCAAAGGTGATCTAGGCCAGGGAGACCTGATTGGGGGTGGGAGGAGAGGAGTGCATCCCAGAAGTGGGTGAAGCACATTGTCTGGGAAATGAAGCTTGCCACAATAAGAAGGACCTCTAGGACAGGATTCCGGTTCTGGGAGGAAGTGAAGCAGGTAAAGGCAGGTACGCTGGCACAGGGGAGCCCAGCAGATGCCTTCAATTCTCTAACCAGAAGCCAGCATGATTTCAGAACTGGAGAGAGGCATGGTGGGGAACTTTAATATTTGGGGATGTTTTGGTAAGACTAATGACAATCTGTTCACATTTCTTTTGAAGAAATAGGTAGAAATTACTATAGCATATGGAAATACAGGGTTCTTAATTTTAAAATAATTTGGGGTAATAATTAAAATCCACTTTACCAATTCATTGGAAATAACAAAAATAATGCTCTTAAAACTTAGAATCATTTCAATGAAATCAACTAGTTAAAAAGGAAACGTTCACTATCTTCATTATTTTAATTTTAGAAAAGCTATGTAATCACACATATAATACACTTTGTTTTAGCTTGAGCTATTGACTTTAAGTATCAGACTGTGATTCATTTGATTTAATAAAGTTCAGGGAAAGAATCTTGATTTTCATTACCAATTTCCTTTGCTTTATAAAAGGAAAGCCACCATCTCATTACAAACATTGTATTTATTGGAAAGAGCTTGGCTTGTGGCTAGTTATCACTGGCATTAGACAGCATCATTTATATTGTCTTGAAGGAAAAATCTAGGGCATTACTTCTGAAATTCAATTCACTGCAATAATTGCTGCATTTGCAAATTTACCAGGCAACTTAATGTAAAACATATCAATAAAGTTAGTAGAATCTGGCAGTATACAAACATATATCCAGATGTCACTGGGGTTAACAAGAAATTTTTTAGTTTATACAGGAAACAAAACAAATAATAGGACTGTGTTGTTTGGGCAGATAACCTGGCAAAGCCACAAGTGGACCAGAACATGTATTTTAAAAAATGATCATGAAAGCAGAGAGAGAATATTAAAAAGATTGCTAAATTGTTCTCATATCATATAACTAATCACACTTTATTATTACATAAGAAGATACCAGCCATCTGTGCCTTCTATGGGCAAAAAAAGAAAGTAAACATTTTTCTTTTAGTTTAAAAAAATCTCCTCCCAATTTAAGAAAGTTAATTCTACTTCAAATGGAACTACTTTCTTTTTTTTTTTTTTTTTTTGGAACTACTTTCGAAATAATTTTGCTCTTCTAGTACCAGTTTGCAGGGGTGAGTGCTGGCTTGTCAAGTTCTCAGGGATGGTCAAGGAGAGAAAAATGAGAACAGTAGTTTAGAAATGATGCCATTCTCACCCATGCCATTGGGCCCATACAATGTCCTTTTCCTGAAACTGTGGAATGCCATGATGGACCCCCTTGCTCTGGTCACTCTGAAGAAAGGCACAGTGGAGGCAGATACAAACAAGAATTTTATTTCAGATGTAATCTCTTAATCTATTAATATGCTATTAGTAGCATTTATTTAATGGCTCATTGGAGAAAATTTGGCAAATCGTAGTTTTTTTCTAGGGAGAACATGAGGAAAAAAAATATATCTCAGTAAAAACAAATGCCCCATAATTCAATCTCATTATAAGCTAACTCGAAGGTGAAATGAAGAGCAACTATAATTATTTTTTAAATTAAAAATTTCACAAGGGAGGAGATTCTCTAAATAATGTCTAATGTATTTTGAGGTTCATTACTGTTTTTTTTGATGTTCTTTTATATTATTAATGTTGATACTTTTAATATCAGCAGCAGATATCACAGCCAGATCCTGAGAATTTTCCAATTTTGGAATCTCACATATAGAGTATATGATTTAATAACTGCTGTCAAGTAAAGTTTGGGTCAAACAGAACATTGTAATTGCTATTACATTTATTGGCCCAAACAAAGAAAACCAAAAATAATATGAAAATCTGTATTATGTGTAAACTGGAATATCACAGATACACTGTAAAAGGAAGAGTGTATAGGTATTATAAGAACAAAACGCTCTTTAATATTGTTTTATTTTTTAATTATTATTTTTTAATGTTTTAGTACATAGGTATAAAAGACTCCATATTTTAGTGTCCATTTACACACAAAAAACCACCTTCTCTAATAATCAGTTAAAATAAGAGTTCTAGCACATTCTGGGTTAAAGGAATGCCAAATACAATGGCAGCACATCACCAGAAAATGATTGTTTACTTAAAGAAAGTTCAGAATTCATCACAAAGGGACCATTTACTGGATCAAGATTTTAATTTTTGAATAAAAAGCTTCTTCATAAAATGGTCTGATACCTTTCAGACTCTCCTTCCTGAACTCCAGGAAGTCATGGCACATGATTTTTAAACAAAGCTTTTGCTCTCTGTCATTAATCCTTTCTGAGTAAGCAAATAAGTAATCCCTTTAATCGCCAGGGCTGATATACCCTATTGGTGAAACATCAGATAGTCCCCTGCCGATTGCTGGGGAATAATTTCCATAGCCAGGGAAAAGTGCAGGATAAACATATCCATATAGGATATCATGGCTGAATTAAAAAGCACTGCACTAGGAGCAGAGATGGATTATTATTTTATTGCATTATAATCCATGGCATCATTAACTTGGATGACATGTTCATATACTCATATCCTTCTCAGACTGCAGTTTTATGTAGATAACTGGCGCCCATTTATAGGGGCTGTAGGAGAATGAAGACCATGTATCTGAACACAACTTTTAAGCGTGAAATACTGTGTCTGCCATAAACTGTTGGGACTTTGTCATATTCTCTAAGTGGAGCCATTTAAATTAATCTCTTTCAACCTTTAGGCCCAGGGCTGAACATATTTATTTTCTTTGACCTCCCTCAATGTGTGACTTCTGGTCATTTATTCCTTTTAGTTGATTTTTTCTCCCTATCTGAGAGAGCTCGGCAGGATTTTATAAAATAGAATTATTAAACTTGAATGCACTGTATCAACAGCTCTCAGAGCCATTTAAATATATATATTAATATATATATATATATATATACACATATACTTGAGCAATAAAATTAAAACCCACTTCTGCATATTGTCTTCCATTTCATATAATCTCTTTACTGATTATAAAAGATAAAAAATAATGACAGAAGATTTTTTGACCCCTTTTGATATCATGGGAGGCTAAACATTATCATCATTATCATCATCACCATGACCACCATCAATATCATAGTTAATACTTACAGAGCACATTTTAATTGGCAGACTCTGGTTCTGAGCTGTGTATGTGTGTGTGTGAAGGTGTGTGTGTGTATACACAAGTTATATATAATGTATATATATGAGATATGTTATATGTAAATTATAAAATACAATAGATAGACTATAATAATTATATCAATTAATACTTATATAAATATAATAAATATAAATATATAAATCATTTACTTCTAACAACAATTCTGTGACAGTCCTTCTATTATTGACCTTATTTAAGGTTATTTAGATTAATCTAAGTATGTCATTAGCAGCTTTCAGGTGGATTTCAATTATGATGTGCACAGATTTAAACAAAACAAGGAAGTTTGTTTTTAAGATGTCAGAGGCAACATCGAATTTAAGGCACATGAAAAAGTTTTCATGTACCTAAAATTAAGACAAATAAAAATTTTAAAAAACACATTAGTTAATACATTGTGTGTATCTCCTTTCCTGATGGCTACCCAGAAACATTTAAATCAGATATTTTTCTTTTTACTGAATTTGAGAAATATGAATTGTCGTGTTATATTTAATAAAAGTTAAAAATATTTCATGAGAAATAATGAAGTATCCAAAGGCTATTTGAGGAAATAAGAGGGTTATTAGCATATCAGGCTGAGCCAAGTCTCAAGTTCTAGTAAAACAGGTCATCAAGTTTTGAGAAGTTCAAAGAATAAATTCACATTTTTCCCTGAATAGCTTTCTACTATTTTATTTTTTTATTTTTTATTATTTTTATTTTTTTTAAGATTTTATTTTATTTATTCATGAGAGATGAGAGACAGAGACACAGGCAGAGGGAGAAGCAGGCTCCATGCAGGTAGCCCGACCCATCCTGGGTCTCCAGGATCACGCCCTGGGACGAAGGTGGCGCTAAACCACTGCGCCACCATCACTGCCCTATTTAAGAGTTTTTATTTTTTTTATTTTTTTTAAGAGTTTTTAAATGTTAAAAACAATTCATGAATTAAAAATTAAAAGTTGATGGAAATTCTGAAAGAATGTATACATGAAGTTGCACTGATATGGCAAAAATAAAATTGAATGAGACAAAGCATGCAAAAGTGCCTGGTTCCATGTCCAGTTCAGTGAGCAGGGGATGGGCAGAGAGAGGGAGAAGGAATTCCAAGCGCACTCTGCACTGGTGGTGGATCCTGACATGGGGCTCAATCTCCCTACCCTGAGATCACGACCTCATCTGAGACCAAGAGTGGGGGGCCTAACCAACTGCACCACCCAGGCGCCCTATATATTTACCTTTTCCATTATTCTTTTATACTATGGAAATAAAATACTGCAAGAATAAAGACTAATAATAACAACCAATATCTATACTACAATTTACTTACATATAATTATAGGAATCCTCTATGGATACAGGAAGAGTGGAGGTCCCTACAACTCTTTTGTTGCTAATAGGCAAGTATTTCACAGTGTTTCCCCAAGGGAATCATTTCCCACAAAGCAGGAAGTTGCCAGACCCTAGACCCACAAGAATCTTGTCCACCATATAGTTCCTTTTTCTCCAAGAAAAAGGAACCAAGAAAAAGTATAATCCTCCTTTGCAGAAAAGAACTGATACTTTCATTCAACAATTATTTAATGGAGACCTATTAAATAAAAAGCATGACTTCAGACATTGAGGAGAATGCAGAGCTCAAGGCATTGTTCTGCCTTCAAGGAACTTAAAATTTATTTACTTTTTAAATATTTTATTTACTTATTCATGAGAGACACACAGAGAGAGAGGCAGACACATAGGCAGAGGAAGAAGCAGGCTCCCTGTAGGATCATGACCTGAGCCGAAGATGCTCAACCACTGAGCCACCCAGGCACCCCAAGGAGCTTAGAATTTAATAGAATCCCTAAGTACATTTCAAAAATTGTGATAATAATAATGTAATTATTATTCATATGCTATCAATGTTTTAAAAATCATCTTAATGAATTTCAGATTATAATAGCATTTTCCTTTCTACTACTCAAGAAAAAAAATTCTTAATGAACTAATTTCAGGGTTTTTAAAAAGATTTTATTTATTTATTCATGAGAGACACAGAGAGAGAGGCAGAGACACAGGCAGAGGGAGAAGCAGGCTCCATGCAGGGAGCCCGAAGTGGGACTCAATTGCAGGACCCTGGGATCATGCCCTGAGCCAACGGCAGACGCTCAACCACTGAGCCACCCAGGGGTTCCCAAACTAACATCAATTTAAAGAAAAATGACAGTGTATGAGGAGGGCTTTGACTTCAACAAAGGAAAATTCTATAAAACTAAAAGTAACTACAACCAAATACTGCATATTTGTTACAGCAACACTAACTGATCAAGGTTGTTCAAAATCTTCTCTTTTAGAAGGAATGTGTCTAGCAAGAGAAAACCATATTCAGCTCAAATAGCTACGTTTTGGTCACATGATAGGGTAGGATTTATTTGAAAAATCCATTTCTCCTGAAAAACAAATCCAGAAGGTTTATTATTTTTAGTTCTTTCATATACAGAATCTTCATTTTATTGCTTCCTCAGGGGCAGATCCATATCTTCCACTTAATTCTCCAATCATCCATTCACTAAGCATTTATTGAATAAGAACTATTCTAGGCATTAAATGACCAGCAGTAAACAAACCAAGCAAGCCCCTGCCCTCACACTGTGGGTCAGGGGAATATCACTTATGCAAATATATGTGATGCCAATGCTATGAAAAACAGAGCAGGATAAGGGGATTGCCAATGTTGGGGTAAGGGCTATTTTATATGGAGAAGTCTTCTCTGTGCAGATAGCATTTAACAGAGACCAGAACAAACTTCTGGTGTATTTTGAAAGCAGAGCCAACAGATTTTGCTGGTGGATGGTGGAGGTGGGGAGCAGGAAAACAGAAAAGTGAAAGATGAATCCAAGGCTTGAAACTGATAGAAAGGAGATGACATTGACAGATATGGGAATTCTGTTGGAGGAGTAGGTTCATGGTTAGTACGGGATGGTGAGCATGGAACATGAGTTCAATTTTGCATATTTCATTGTTGAGATGCCTATTGAATAACCAAGCAAAAATACATACTGTGCAATGACATATATGAACCTATTGTTTAGTGGGACATTGGGGCTGGCAAGATACATCACCATGTCCATTGTATTTAGGCAGAAGATTGGAGGAATTCACCCAAGGGGTGGCAGCAAATTGGAAAGAGAAGAGACACAAAAATCAAGTCCTCAGACCTTCCAGTGAAGACAAGCAAATTCAGAAGACAACACAGAACCAATAATGAGGTATAACTTCACACCCACTTAGTTGGTTATCATTCTTTAAAAAAGGAAAACAAGAAAAAAAAAAAAGGAAAACAAGTTAGTGAGAATATGGAGAAATCAAGGCCCCCTTGTGATGATGGAATGTAAAATCGTGCAGCAGCCACTGTAGAAAAGTTCTGGTGTCAAAAAGTTAACAGAGCATTGCTGTATACGATCCAGCAATTCCACTTTGGGGTATATACCAAAAACAGGTGTTAGCACTATTATTCACAATCACCAAAAGGTGGAAATAACCCAGTGTCCATCAACAAATGAATGAATAAACAAAAGGTACTATCTACATACAGTGGGATATTATACAGTTATGGAAAGGAATTAAGTTCCAACACGTACTACTGCATGGGCGAACTTTAAAGACATTATGTTAAGTGAAATAACCCAAAATTAAAAACAAATATTTATGATTCCACTTAGATGAGGTATCTAGAATAAGCAAATTCATAGAAACAGAAGGTATAATAGAGGGGGTGAAAATGACGTTTATGGCTCAATGGTTACAGAGTTTCTATTTCGGGTGATAAAACTGTTGGAAGTACCTCATGGTGGTTACACAGCAGTGTGATTGTACACGATGCCACTGAACTGTATGCTTGAAAAGAGTTGACATGGTAAACTTCATGCCATGCATTTTTTACCACCATAAAAAATTTAAAAAAAACAAATAAAAGAGCCGGAGGAGTGGCTGATGAGTTAGGAAGAGAACCAAGAGAGAGTGGAGGCAAAGCCAGGAAGGGTTTCACAAAGATGGACATGATCATAAGAGTTACAGGCTATCGGAGGTTGAGCAGGATGGCTGAGAAATGATGGTAGCAGTGGACGGACTGGGCAGGAAAGTCTGTATCATGACCCTAATTAAAATAGTCACTGTCCTTGGAAGTTTCATTCAGTTTCCCCTAACCAGTGTCATCCGTACCAATCTTGGCATTATTGGGGCAAGGTGTGAGTTATACCTAATTGCTGCACAGTAACAAATGCCAAACACAGAGAAGGACAGACAGAAACAGTCAAAAATACTATAGCACAGACAGACACCATTTTTACTGGGCCTAATGTTAATGCTTTTATTCCCTGACCTCAAAAGTATGAAATTAATCTATCTTAAAAGAAAATCGGGGACAGGGTGCTGATTGAAACTAATCAATCAAGTCGGGAGGTGATTAATAGAGGGCAGTCTTGTGTGTGCTGCAGGCATATCTACAATGCAGGCTGAGAAGTGGTTGTTTTATAGTTCATTACATATCTGTGTGATGTTATTTATTGTTTACTTAAGCAATAGCAATTGAAGACCAGGCCAATTCCTGGGGATTAATGACCCTCTGGGAGAGAGTCCATTACCCCTAGACATGAACCCTAGTCAGTTCAGTTTTTCCAGGAAAATCCCTTTGAACAACTATTTGTTCCCCATCCCTTGTCACCACATTTAAAAGCAATGTATTAGACATTCCTTTAGTGTAAGCTCATTGAACTATGCTAACAGAACTACACTTTTGAAAACAATAGTTTCATTAAGATAATAGGAGAAAAAAGGCTACAAATACCACCTTTTGAACATCTTTCTGAGTTTATCCTACTGTAGAGAGCAACCTACAGAAGAGAGAAAGGGAGTCAAAACACACTTCGGATTTTTCAATGGTCCTCATTTTGAAACTAATGTTTTAATTTAAGTATTTTCAGGGTTTGAAGACTCCCAAGAGTCTCTGAACCAGGGCTTCGAGTATGCAAGGGCTCACAAGTCTAATACTTTCTCTTGGTAAAAGTACAACGGAAAAAAATGAAAATGTTAACAGAAAGAATTAATGGGACTAAAATACTGACCCAGCCAGAATACTGGCTCAAAGGCTGAAATAGTTCTTAATGGGTTATATTTATAAAACTGAAATTCTTCTTTCCCATTATACTTTCCAAAGCAATAAATTACCCATATATACTGATGAAGGCATAATCCTGATCATTACCAAGACAAAGGTCAGAGAATGTAAAGCTGGACAGAACCTGCCATCCCTGAGGTCAGGAGAGGTAACACCACTTGATTAAGGACAAAGAGAACTCAAGTCTTCTATGTGTCAACACTATAGTTACTTTTACCTTAGTTTGCAGATACCACTTAATAATAAGAATTATGTGTGTCTGTTTATATACATATATATACATATATATACACACACACGTGCACACACAGGCATGCACACATACTTGCTATGTGCCAAGTATTCTAAAAACTTAAGACATATGGCTTATTTAATCTTCCTTGTCATACTATGATCTGGGTATTGGTATTATTATCCTCATTTCACAGATGAAGAATACTGAGGCACAGAAACATTAGACTACTTCCCCAATGGTAAATGGAAAAAAAAAGTGTCTAAAACCTAGGTCATTGGGTCCCACAGCCTGGGCCTTTAACCACTATGCTAGTGGAGATCAAGGAGGAAATTATCTTATCCACACTCTATTCCCAGCACTTATTCTAGTGTTTAAAAAGAAAAAAATCAACACCGGGTACCTACCTGGGTCAGCTTGTACAGCTTGCAACTCTTGATCTCAGGGTTGTTAAGTTCAAGCCCCATGTTGAGTGTAGAGATTTCTTCAAAATAAAATCTTAGGGATGCCTGGTTGGCTCAGTGATTAAGTGCTTGCCTTCCACCCAGGGCATGATCCTGGAGTCCTGGGATCAAGTCCCACATCGGACTCCCTGCTTGGAGCCTACTTCTCTCTCTCTGCCTATGTCTCTGCCTCTCTCTCTGTGTGTCTCTTATGAATAAATAAATAAAATCTTTTAAAATTTTTTAAAAATTAAAAAAATAAAATCTTAAAAAAATAATCTGCGGGTTAATTTTTATGACAACCCTTTGGGGTTGATAATACTTGTATTCTCATCTCACATTTGAGAACACCAAAACCTAGAGGAGTTAATTAACTTGCCAAGGTCTCACAATCAGAAAGTAGAAGAGCCAGGATTTGAATGCAGGTTATCTGACTCTAGAGTCTGTAATCTCTACCACTATACCCCCGCCTCCTAGGGACCCAGTCAAGGCTCAGGTCTGCCCAGGAGCCTATGGAATTGAGAACCACTGACTGATACTTGTAAGCCTAATATAGTCAAATGTTCTTCCCAAGACCCCTCCTCCTCCAAAGTTATTTCTAAGATATGTCAGGAGGTGTTTCTTCTTGGCTCTGACTAGGGACTTCCTTTGGGGCTCTCCCCATCTCAAGCAAGGCTTTAGGGGAATGAAAAGAATCATGTGGTTGTTTCTATGCAAGTGCTAATGGTATTTTAAATTGCAAGGGAGGGGGGGTGATAAAATTGCAAGAAGTATCATAAAAATATTTACTAGTATTAAGTCTTTATTCTGTATGTTTGGCATTTCATTCATATTATCTCATTTAGTTCTCCCAACTCGACTTGGCTGTTCTGCTTTTTCCTCTTTACAGATGATACAACTATGATTCAGAGACATAAAGTGACTTGCCTAAATTGGCACCATCTACAGCTGATCGAGCTGGTTCTCAAACCTAGCTCTTTCTGGAAATTCAGACACAAGGGCATAACATGAAGTTAAAACTTAATGGTTTTATGAGATCTGAGAAATGAATCATAAATACAATTTAGCGACATTTATGGTGTACCCCAATATTTCCACATACAGCATCCATTAGGCAAGATGCATTTTTGCAACTGCAACATAGCAACTGAGGAATCATGAAAAGCCATGCAAGCAGAGAAGACTTGTGATGATGGTGGAGGATGGGCAGCAGAGGAGAGTCCTTGGTTTGTGACTATTCCAGTCCATTTCACCTCAAGACAACTGCCACATCACTTGGTGGCTCTCCTTGTGAGAGTCATGCTATGAGTGTCCTTCCGTACCGGCGAGTCCAAACACTGAATGAACACTCAGTATTTCTTACCAAGTCCCATGTTTCCAAGACAACTTTTAGCTTAGACACCATTATAGGCTGAATTGTGTCCCCATCAAATTCATATGCAGAAGCCCTCAGTACTTCAAAATGTAACTCTGTTTGGAGATAAGGTCTTTAAAGAAGTGAGAAGATTACAGTGAAGCCATTAGAATGGGATCTAATCCAAGCTGACTGGTGTCCCCATAAAAGTAAGATATTTGGACATGTAGAGATATTTGGACATGTAGAGAGAAACCAGGGGTGTGCACACACAGAAGAAAGGACATATAAGGACACAGCAAGAAGATAACCATTTGCAAGCCAAAGAGAGAGGCTCAGGAGAAACCAAATTTGATGATACCTTGACCTTGAGTTTTCCAGCATTCAGAATTGTGAAAAGATAAATTTCTGTTGTTTAAGTCACCCAGTCTGGATATTTTGTTATGGCAACACCAGGAAACTAATATAGATGCCAAATGCAATAGTCCTAAAGTTTGTTTTTAATATTGATCCAGAGCTTAAACATTTACATGTGAAATATTTTTAAATACTTTGATATGTCACGATCAAAGATGGAGATTCTTTCACATCCTTTTTTGAAGTTCTGAGTATCCCATTTGTCCATGTGACTTCTAAAACTTCTAGGGCTGCCCCCTGTTTCATTTGATGTAGACTCACTTTTCCCCTCAGGAAGATTTTAAATTAAATCCCTTCCTAAGTTATCCAGAGTATTCTCAAAGAATATTTGTAAAATGTATTTGACATCTCGATGCAAATTGCAAGTGAATATTTAGTAGCAGATCCCACACCTGAAACTCAATTACTGTCTCTCGAAGAAGGAAGGAGAACTATGATGCTTAAGACTCATTGTGAAATAAGATTGGACTCAACTCCACATATTTTTGTTGTTAATAACAGAATAGGTGGATTCACCTTTTCAGAACAAAATTCTAAAGCATTTAAATCAAAGTTAATTCCTTTCAACAGATGTTTATCAAGCATTTAATATATGGTAGGGGCAGGCACATATAATATTTTAATGTAGCTGTTGTGACACTGAGGCATTGTGATTGGGAAAGTTTGAGTTGACCTTGAAGCCCTTTTAATTAGAAATAAAATATTGTATACATCTGTTTTTTTTTTTAAATCAAGTAATGTTTGTAATAGAGACTCCATCTCATCTTTCCGTTTTGATGAATGTAAGAGTGAGGAGGAGAGTACCAGTGATGCAGAGATGAGGTGGTAGTAGGTATGGGACCAACATGTGGAAGGCAGTGTGGTCAGGGTTCATGTCAGACTTTGTTTTCCACTTAATAGCTGGTTATGAGAAACTTCACACTTTGATTCAACCCCTTCCAAACAAATCAAATCAGAATGGTCCGTGGAGGCCTGGCCGGTGTTACCCTGGAGATACAACGATGGCTAAAACTGACTCTACTACTACGACACTTGGAATCTGAACAATATTCCCTCTACACAAATCCACTTATTTGATAGGGACTGAAGTTCCATTCAGCTGGAATAAGGAAAAAGGAAGACAGAGGAAGAAAGTAACGTGATTTACAAGCTATGATTACCAGAACCTTCATCTCTTTTTACAACCAGGTTTAGAGCACTGGCACTTTGGGAAAAGAGATGGGAGGGAGCCAAAGGTGAGTAGGAACCACAATTACAACCCCAGGAGGTTGTAGAAAGCAGTGGGGTATGTCATACCCACTGCTTATCCTGAAGTCAGGAAATTGTAAAGCGACCATTTAGAGCACCAACAGCATTTTGGGAGCCAACACTAACATATTTAGGGAAATGTTTCTCACTGAGTTGTCACAAATAGTAGCCTATAAGCCTCAACTTACCATGTTTCACCCTCTTTAAGGGCTGTAGGCACCATTCAGAAGCCCTGACTTACCCTCAAGCCATTTACCTGATAAAAGTTCTTAGAAACAAACAGTAACATTTTCCCCCAGGAAAAAGCTACTGTTTTTAAATAAATTCCAAATTTTAGAAAAGCTACTCTCCCCATTCTACAAGTCTGTGATGACTCTCAAACATCTAAGGATTTGTGATCCATGTTTTTATAATTTCTGTTGCATGAGTTTGGTTTCGGTGGCAATCCCTAATAAATTGTTGGCAGTGTTCCTGTTATGATGCATACCAGCTCCTAAAGCAGGAAAACCTCCTCCCAGCCCATTAAGTCATCTGAGATCTGAAATTCATTTTTTAAAAGATGTTAATTTTTAAAAAAGATTTTTATTTATTTATTTGACAGACAGAGAGCAAGCACAAGCAAGGGGAGTGGCAGGCAGAGAGACAGGAAGAAGCAGACTCCCTGCTCCACAGTGATCCCAATGCAGGACTCGATCCCAGGACCCTGGGACCATGACCTGAGCTGAAAGCAGATGCCTAACTAGCTGAGCTACCCAGGTGCCCAAAGATGTTCATTTTTTTAAGACACAGTGCAAAATAAACTTTCAAAGGCCTATAATAAGTATGATTTTAAAAATGAAAAGCAAATTGGAAAATGAACATTAAAAGTCTCTTAACATCTCTCACAGTCTACTCCATTTGAAACTACTTCATTCATAAAAACAATGAATAAAACCCCAAAAACCCTCAAAGCACTCAGTAAGTTGAATTTTTAAAAATTCATGGCAAAAAAAAAAAATCGCAGCAGCCCCATTTCATATCAGATTTATAGGACTAACACTGCCCAAAGAATAGTGCAAAAAATCATCTGTTTTATGGTTAACCCAATTAATTAGTCAGTTAGTGGCAGAAGACTTAGATATTCTGATTCTGGGATCCCCCGGTGGCTCAGCGGTTTAGTGCCTGCCCAGGGTGTGATCCTGGAGTCCCGGGATCGAGTTCCACATCAGGCTCCCTGCATGGAGCCTGCTTCTCCTCTCTCTCTCTCTCTCTCTCTCTCTCTCTTTCTCTCTCTCTCTCTCATGAATAAATAAATAAAATCCTTAAAAAATGATATTCTGATTCTGCACTCTCATCACTTAAATCATGCTGATGCTCATAAATCAGTGTGGGCTTCGGGCAGAAATTGTCCCTTTGAGTAGCTCTGTGACTCAGATCCTTAATCTCTTTCCCTATGTGGGAAAGGAGATCCTCCTTTCCTGCACAGACTTCAATCTAAACCATTACTAGATCTTTAAAAAAAAAAAAAGAAAGAAAGAAAGTACAGTCAATACTAATGGAAGCCAGAGGGACCAAGATAACCTCAAAAGGCAGTTAATCCAAAATGTGTTTAGCTTTGGCTAAATGGAGATTTAAAATGGATAAACCGGGAGCTGGTCTGATCACAATCCCCAGCTACATACCCAAGCATTTCTTTTCTCAATCTTAAAATCATCCCTTGGTTCCAACTAAGAAGCTAAAATGAAGCCAGTAAGCATTTCACCTATTCCCAAAGAGCGTATCATTCTACGGTTAAAACAAAGGATGCTGATCACTGACACCAGGTGGTAGTTACTATCAGGGCATCTGGTCCTCATGTGCCACAGGATTCACCCATAGTCTATGTCGTTTCAAGCTCTCAGGACAGTTTACCCTTCTGTGATATTTTAAGTAGACCAAAGGCAGGGAAAGTATAATTTCCACTTCCAAATAATAAGACAGACCAAGGAAACAGAAATTAGACATTACTGGCTAATGGCAAAATTAGATCATAGACTCTGGCCACAGCTTCCTTAGAAAATATATGGTAATTTTGTGGTGATTTAAATGAAAGCCTATTAATATACCAGACTGGGTAAACATTATCATATAGAATTTGGAAACATATTACCACATACCTTAAAAGGTTATGATGACACTTTCTTCTAACAAAGGAAAATAAACAGTTATAGGTTAAAATAATTTGTTAATCTTGTTAATAAAATATAGCAGAGGATAGTGACATTATTCATGATTCCATTATCACTGAATAATAAAGTTATTTTATGTGTGTGTTGGGAGAGAAGGGTAGGAGGAACCAGGGAAAACAAATAATTGAACAAAATGCCTCATAAAAGTTTAAATTTCATGCACGTGTCTATATTCAAGCAGGAAGAGAAAGACAAAAAGAGATGAAGAATTGAAATAGGAAACTAATGATATTTAAATGAAATAATGAAGCTTCATTCTCTAGAAGGGGCCTGGGAGCATTTGATCTATTGCAACCCTGACTTTTATTCAGACTAATATTTACTAATGACTAATACTCATGAGCATTTACAAAGGTCCAGATGCAGTCTCTCTGCCTCATGTGTCTCAATTCATGTCACCCTCCCAAGGACTCAGTGAGGCAGGTAAGCACTACTGTACCCACTTGACATAGGTGAGCTCAGACGCACAGCGCAACCTGCCCAAAATGACCCAACTAGAAAGCTGTAGAACCAGGATTAGAGCGCAGTCCAGCTCCACACAACTCATTCACTCCCAATGGTGACACCCTCTCAGCTAATACATTCGAGAAAAAACAGGGCATTCCTGTGCATGTGTGATACAGGATCTTTTTACCACAATTAATCTCTAACACATGAGCAGAGAACCATGAAGGAAAATAAGCAGAAGAATAGATTATACCGCTTCTCACTGGTGTTTGGCACCAAGTACAAAGTGACTGATCTGGTGAACAGTCAGGTGGGTCACCGAATAATTGGCATGGATAATACCCTGCATTCTGTTTTAAGCCAGTGAATATATGGAGATGGGACCACTTAGCAGAAGCAGAGTGGATAAGAATCTAAGCTCTGTCATTGGAGCCGAAATCAAACACTAGCTTTGACCATGACTACTTCCTTCATTTGGCCATGAGCAATAGAACTAACTTCTCTGAGTCCCAGTTTCTAATTTGGTAAAATGGGGATAACAGCACCCATTTCACAGGGCTAATGTGGCGTGGAACTGAGAAAATATAATGAAATCATTAAGCACAGTGCTTGGCACACAGATTTATTATTGTTATTATCACTGTCCTTTGAACATCCATCAATGTTGAACAAACTAAAGGTATTGATATTTAGCTGATACAGACCATCAATAAAAATGGCATCATATTTAATACTTGACTTCCATAAGTAAAATGCACTTCTTAATTTTAAATTAATTTTATCAATGTTACATGTGCACACAGCTAAAACTAGTCATGCAAAATGTCTTAAAACAAAAGAACCTGACTCTTCCCCACTATATGCCTACCTCCCCCTGCCAGTTCTCAATGTTTTTGCTGTTTCTTGTGCCATTTACCTCCATGGTTCTAAATAATATGCTTATACTTCTATGTTTAGTTGAACAATTTTAGATAGCGAATGCTATGTGTGACTTGGTGACTCCCCTTTAGGGCTGAAGCCTCCAGCTGCTGGGAATGCTGGTGATGGACGACTCTAAGCTGAGTTGAGCCCTCAGTGGCAAAGAGCCACCTTGCTCAACGTCATGATTCCCCCAGTCTTAGCTTGAGCTGCTACAGCAAATACCATAGACTTTGTGGCTTAAATGACAGACATTTATTTTTCACAGTCCAAGATCAAGGTGTCTACAGATTCAGTTCCTGGTGAGAACCCTCTTCCTGGCTTGCAGATGGACACCTTCTCACCGTATCACATGGGAGAAAAAAGAGAGGAGAGAGAGAGCACAATTGGTCTCTTCCTAAGAGTATTAATTCCATCAGGAGGGCCCTATCTGTATTTTCTCATCTAAGGCGAATTATCTCCCAAAGGTCTCACCTCCAAATACCATTACATTGGAGATTAGGGCTCTAACCTATGCATTTTGAGGGAACACAGATATTCAGTCCATCACACTCTCTTGTAGCTGCCCACCTCCAATGATTGGTGGGTTGAGGGTATAATGCTCCAGCCCCCTTGAATCAAGGAACTGCCACTCCCAGGAGACAACTCAGCTCCAGAGTAAGACCTTTGTCACTGCATCACCATCACCATTCAATCCTGCTTCCTTCAGTCTTCCACAGATGTTGATCCCAAGGAGACGACACCTCAATAAACTTCCAGCACAGTGCGTGCTTCCTGGGGAACCTAAGACATTGTAAGTAGGCTTGGTCACAGAAGTGAATCTAGCACATGCACACACCTCCCTTCCTCTAAGCCTCTCAGTATAGTTAGATCACTACTTTTGGTCTCATCAGTTGTCACTGTTTACATCACTGTGACAATGAAATACTGTTTACTGCGGAACCAACTAGCATCCCATGATTACCATTCCTTTCTCACAGAAATTGCTTTGTCTTGGAATTAGTAAAATGATTGTTCATTTGTGTGGTTTCTATGAACTTCTCTCTGCTTTCTCAAAATATGTCAGTGGATCTGTCAAATGCCTCTCAAGAAATTTTGCAAACTTATACATAATAAATATTCTAGCATCTGTTTGGTTCTCGAATTCTTTTCTATAGCCCTCCACCTTCCTGCCCCAAGATCTATCCTACTGCTTTAGAAAGTTGCCATACTGACAACTCCTCTTAATACTCTTCTGTGTCTGACCTATTTTGTAAATCCCACATATTTATCTCTCTTGGTTTATTCTTTTGTTTTGCTAAAGTCTATTCTCTAAGTAAGCATGCATGTCACGGGAGGTATATTTAGAGACTACATCCACACCTGTTATTCTTCACTCACACATTACAGTTGGGTTAGGCATAAAAATTTTTGTAGAAAAACATGTTTTCTCTGAATTTTCAGGCTTTCCCTTATCCAGCATTGTTAGTGAAAAGTCCAAAGCCATTTTGATCCTCTTCCATTTAGCAATGAATAGCTCCTTTTCTCCCAAAGCTTAAGAAAATTAATTTTTTTTTATTCCTGGTGTCCTGAAACATTGTGTTGATGTGTTTTGTATTAGCCTTTTAAAAATCCAGTAAGCTGGGGGCTTGGTGGGCCTGTTTGACTTCTTTTCTTTTTTTTTAATTTTTTTTAATTATTTATTTATTTATTTATGATAGTCACACACAGAGAGAGAGAGGCAGAGACATAGGCAGAGGGAGAAGCAGGCTCCATGTACCGGGAGCCCGACGTGGGATTCGATCCCGGGTCTCCAGGATCGCGCCCTGGGCCAAAGGCAGGAGCCAAACCGCTGCGCCACCCAGGGATCCCTACTTCTTTTCTTTTTAGAAAATTTTTGTTTATTATTTCTTTGACAATTTTTTTTCTTGTTTCCTTCCACCCCTCAGGAAACCTTCAGGTGGGGATAGTGGACTTCTTTGATCTTATAATTTTATTTTCTATTTGTGATCTCTCTTTTTTCCTACTTTCTGGAAGAGTTCATTCATGACGTTATGTTCCAATTCTTTCATTGTTTTTTTTTCCCTTAGTTACCCATATTTTTAATTTTCAAATATTTTATTTTTGTCAGAGCTTCTTGTTCCTAATTTTCAAATATTTTATTTTTGTCAGAGCTTCTTGTTCCTATTTTATGGACATAGTCTTAAAGTATGTATGGAAGAGTTTTTTCCCTTACATTTTCTTCTGCTGTTTGCAAAATTCTGCTTCCCCCAGGTTTCTATTTATCTTTCTCTCACTTTCAGGGTTTCCTAGAATATTGGTGATTTTTTTATTTTCAAAAAATATTTATAATGGGGCCTTTTTATTCCTTGGGGCTTCCTTCAGCCTTTAATTTATGTCTCTAAGCTTCTTCAGATTAAAGAGCTCCAATGTCCTCCAAGGAAAGTAGAGCAGAAGATATGATGTTCTACTGCTGAGCATGAGCCTTTCCACCAACACTGCTCTTTACAGCCTTTTATCTCACTCTTTTCAGTCCTGTAGAAGTACCTGATATTCCAAGATGGGGTTCCAAGTAGCATGATGACTAATTTCTCGGTGATATTGTTCTGTACAGGCTAGGTGGGAATTTCACCTGCTCTGATAACTCAATTACCATCTGCCATTTTGTTTCAACAGTGTTAAAATATTTTTCCACTGTTGCTTTCTCTCTGATCCTCCTTGTCCTTGTGAATTAATATTTTTGGGGTTCTCCTGGTGCACTTTAGCTGGTTTTGAGAGAGGAAGAACTGTATCATGGGCATGCTGTCATTTCTAAGCAAAAGCCCTGTAATGTCTTTCCAAGTATGCATTTATTATTTCAGATGGCTTATGATAAAGAGTAGCTTTAACAAAAGAATATACCCTCTTTACAAGAGGCTTCTTTCAATAAACTTTAAGAAAATGGTTCACTCAAGGTGC
The DNA here is from genome assembly GCF_011100685.1 of Canis lupus familiaris. Lineage (NCBI taxonomy): Eukaryota > Metazoa > Chordata > Mammalia > Carnivora > Canidae > Canis > Canis lupus. The sequence goes on along the minus strand of NC_049222.1, from coordinate 39,002,986 downwards.
AACGTCAACAAAGGGGTTTACACTTTAGACAGAAATAAAAGAGAAAAAAAAACAAGTTTTCAAAGGAACGGAGTCATAGCTTTTTTGGTAAAACTCAATATAGTTTTTAAAACATGTGTTCTTAAATATCTTTCTTTACAAAGCCATATTGTAAAGTAAAATAGGTGGGCAAAAATACACATTGTACATTTTACACTGAGCCCTCAGCTTAGACAAGGAAAGTTGACATGTATTATTTCTATCATGTAAATCTATACAGATACAGATTCTAAGCTAGAAATGTTACCATTCTGTGCAACCTTGGGAGCAGCTATCAGAATGATGATTTCAAACCACTATGCATCCAAAGAGAAGGCCGAGGTCCAATCTTGACATCAAAGGCAATCAGCAAATAATTGAATGGACATGGTTACATGATTAAATTGTATCATGTACAAGATGTGTAAACAGAAAACAAGAAATTAAGCCATGTGATAAAATAGAATCTTTCTTTTAAAATTCTGCTCGTAATATTTGCTCTGTGATTTTATATATATGAAAAACGGGTGCGAGAGAAATTTAGATGAGGAGGCCGAAGAATATGGGATGTGTGTGGGACATTTAAGTCATTTCTGGTAGAGTTACTGCTCTGCCAGGCATAATGACTTCTATAAATTATTGAAACTTCCAGCCTTGTAGTAATGATTTGGTAATAAGTCCAAATGCATTGGGGCATGAGAGAACATCAAAACATTACACTGAGTGTTAAATGGTATCGTTTGGTCCAGAAATTATTTCAGTAAATAACATCTGGTGAAAATAATTATCCTGCATTTAAGTTGCAAAATGATGAGATATTTTGGAGAAGATTAAATGTAAACTTCATATTTATTTATTAGAAGAATTCAGGAATAATCTTAAAAGTAAAAGTGGAATGTTACTACATGTGCTATGATTAAGGGCAGACCCATCTCTGGCTTCCGGCTTGTCAGGTTTATGTCTTCATTTTATTACCCTGGTATGAAGCCTGATCCGTGAGCTCAGATAATATGTATACTATGGAACTTGGGATATTTACAATCAGAAATTTGCAGCTTCATCCATAAATACCAGTAAGCATATCTGAGTTATTTATGACATATGCTCCTAGTTTGCATTGTATACAAGAATCACATTTTCTCACACTTAAACAATCTGCGCAGTTGAGACTTAGGGGTTTTTGTTTTAGACAAAAGTAGTCAAAACAAAAAAAAGTACTGTGTATGTATGTGTGTGCACACACGCATGTGTGTGTGTGTGTGTGTTTGTGTACCAAGGAAAAGGGGAGGTAAGTAAAGCACTCATTTCAGGTGAAAATCTAATTGGACACCCAAAATCTCAGTAATCATGGTTCAGTAAGATTTTAGGACAGTATTTTAAAAATCAATATTAATGCAAAGAATATCTATGTGTTGCATCAATTAAAAGTAATGAATCCTAGACAGGTTCTTAAAATAACAACAACAAAAAAGACATTAGGTAAAAACGAAAGAAATGTGAATAAAGTATGGATTTAGCTAATTTAAAAAAGTCCATAGTGAACAAAATGTCAAAATTTTAAACGGAGACCATCTATATCACTGATTTCCATTTTTGTGTTGGACTCCAATATAGCATGGCATGGCACCATGTGTTTGTGTATCTTTTTTTGAGTGTGTTCAAAAGTAAACAAAAAAGCAGTCATATGATGACTAATTATCTGTATGATATAAAAGTCATTAAATCCTACCAATAAGTTCTATTATTTGCCTAGTTTATAAATACCTAAGTTATAGGCCAAACTCCCTGCACACACTGTACCCATAATATTACCTAAAAGTTCAATATTTTACAGGAACCATTAAATAAATATTTTGATTGATATGGGAGAGGGGGTAAATCAGCAAGCCAGAAATCGAGAGTCCTGAGGTTCTGGTTCTGGTTCTGCCATTGTCTGGAGCAAAGCATTTAATCTCACTGGGGCTTGACAATCTCAATTGTTCACTTGGTTGAATTACATTACCTCCAAAAGCCTGCTATACTAAGAGCTTATGGATTTGTGACTTTTAATTTTTTTTCAGTTAGGAACATTTAATTAAGGAAACCATATTAAACACAATATTATAAAAGAACTAAAGATTTGGTTTTCCCCCTATTATTCATCTGATAACATCAAAAATGGGATTAAAGGGTATAAATTGTCACAGAATCTATTAGTTCTTAGGACACAAAAAGCTGAATATTGGATTGTAGCCACAAATCAGAGATCTTGAGAGATCAGAACACTAACTCTAGCAGTTGAAATGGACAGTATACACTTGGTATCCCAAATTCATACTGCAAATGGAATTTTCTCTTAAAATATTTTTTAAAAGTTATTTTGTTACTAAACAGTCCACAAACTCATTTAAAGCTGTGATTGATCTGATATAAATAGCTTTATAGAATCTAACATATTTGTAACAATTATTCTATGGATAAAGTACTTATAGTTCTAAAACTACCATGTAAGTTTTAACCATTAATATATGATAACTATATTACAATTAAAAATAGGCAGTTTTTAGAGGGAATTCATACTACATTGTAAAACGTTACGTGAATTGTGCTTCTTCACCTAATCAAAAAACATATCTTGTGTTAAACTCTCAGGATACTAAAAAAAAACAAAAAACAAAACAAAACAAAAAACCCACTCAGGTTTCTTATTTAAGTTTTTCTAGTACTGCTATAGTTGAGCCATGAAATGTTTATTTCTAGATTATACAGCAGAATAAACAATAATCTACTTCTTACCACCCATTTCTAACAAACAAGTTCATTACATTTTAAAAAGTTAATAAAATAGTTAACATGCAATAGTATGCTTTAGACCTCCTAGGGTATATGTTGTCACCGGAGTATTTTGTGAAAATAGGAGATACTAAGGTTAAAATTTAGTAAAACACTTGAGTCAAAGATGATTTTTTAATGAAATTTACTCCCCACAAAGGTACAAAATAGAAGTTCTAAAGGATTTTATTTACATGGTTAAGGAATTATTTATAACTAGAATTGTTTAATGTAAACTGCTAAAGTTTAAACATGTTTTACATTTTTCCTGCAGGTACAGTATATGTTATTTTTGTACCGAATTTGAATCCAAAGTGATTTTTCAAATCATCACCTTCCCTTCCCCAAACAGAAAGGCAAATGTTTCTCTGCCATTAATTCTGATTTAATAGAGGCCAACAGAAGGCTATAGAAATTCTGTAGGATATAGATCCATACAGAAGTTTAACCAAGCAAATTTAGGACTTTAGGCAATGACAAACATTCACAAATCATGCTAGATGTTGATATATATCTATTACCTCATTTACCTACATTTCGCGTGACTTTGTTGATAGTGAGAAACAATCACTTAAATTCAACATCAGTATTTTCAATGTTGTAAAATCAAGCTCCCTTCTTTGTGTGTGTTCCTATCTATAGTTCAGTGCAAGGAGTTAAGAAAGACACGTTATACTAAGTGACTTGTACTTGATTACTTAAAATATCATCTGGTTAGTTCCCTGCTCCAGAAAGCCAAAACCAATGGCTCTGTTTCAAGTAGGTTTACTGAATTTGTGAATCCCTTTCATGCCATGATTTTTCTGAAAGTTACTACATTACCAAATATAATGTCTTTTCTCAAGACAGTAAAAAATATCTCTATAGGATTTTGGATTGTTATGGCAGTATTAGCCATGGTGTGCTTTCATATAAAGCTATTATCAAGAGACATACAAACTTATATCTTAACTGTCCACTGCTACTAGGCAGATGGTGATGGAAAGGAGACCTGTCATTTAAATGAGTCACCATTTTTATCAATATGCTCATTAGTTACCAAGCAAAGCTAAGCTACATCTGAGTCATTACTTTCTGGCCTAGAATGTGAGAAACGATCCATTAATCTATTTAGCCACACATCTAGCTCCATTTTCTAATTCTGTATATTTACCTGAAAAGCTGGACTATGTCATTTGTAATTGAGCCATGCAGAAAGATTAGGTATAGGCTCATTTATTTTTCTCCAATTTTGAACTATATTTGATCTGACACATTCATAGGAAAGAGAACAGAAATGGATTTTCCATGAGTTTGTACTCCATTTGAGAAGAATGATGCTTTGAGAACCCACATATTCTGTATGGTATTGAAAAAAATGAAATTGCATTTAAGTTTGTCTTTCCAGACTCCATTTGTGCTTTGGTCCTAAAGAAAGATCATTCTTGGAAGTAATCCATATAGAATACACTGATTACTCCATTTTGAAAATATACTGCCAAATGCTGGCTTCCATCATTGAGTATAGATAATTCCCCCATTACTCCTGTCTGGGGAACTGCACTTTGAGAAAGAGTTGTTTATTCTGAGAGTTGGCAGTTTACATCTTTGGTAAAAATTTAAAAACCAGACCATACACACACACACACCTTGCCAACAAAGGCAACAGCTTCTTCTTTTGATATATTAATGCCATCAGACCATTGTCAACACCAAACAAGAGTTACTGGCCCAAAAGAGTATGTCCTGGCCTGCACTGAGCCACAGCTGCAATTCAGTTGGCCACACTAGGCTCCATCTGTAAGAGTTGGATGCTGGGTGACACTGGCCAGTCTGAAGCCTATTTATAGAAGCCTGAGAAAGCTAGGTGGACAGATGGTAAAACAACACAATGATGAAGAAAATCTCGCTTATACTGAGGCTTATTTTGCCTTCCAAGGGGATGTTGCAACTCCCAAATATAACACTCCATAACAGGACATCTATCACTCATGGGCATGCAAACATTTGTGCTCAATCACAAAATATCAATTAAGATAGTCACAAATGTCACCATAGGTAAACAGAACACAACATTCAGCTAGTATGACACTTAGCAATACAACTTTCATACAGCAATTATTAAATAAATGATTCTGATCTCACTGCCTTAGCCCCTACCTCTTTATTCCCTCAAGGTTTTTGCTGTTCCTATCTGCTTTGTTTTGTTTTGTTCTGTTTTGTTTTGGCTATGAGACTTAGGTTCAGTGGAATTAAAGGTATTAGAAATAATGAGTTAAACCAAACATAGATCAAATATTAATATGGCCTTCTCTCTCCAAGTACTCTAGGAGGAGGGAAGGAATACTTGAGGAACTGAAGGTGGGCCAACATGCTGGAGGAAGATTGCAGGAGAAGGTCAAGTCATTTTAAGAGGTTTGATATAATCCTAATTGCACCTTAAAGGCCCTGCTGGGCTTGGATAGAGGGGGCTATCATGACTCCATTTACCTCTTCAGGCTATCCTTCTACTTGCTGGATGGAGAATGGATTAGAGGTGACTGGGAAAGGCAAGGGAAGGAAAACAAAGTAGAACACGGTCACATTTTACTGCAGAATGAACAATCTGGTTTGAGGCTAAAATATTGAAACAATTGCAACATAGCTAATAGGATGGAGGGACAGGATGGCACCAGGCTTGGTTCCTGGCTCTCCCTAGCATGCCTCACTTCTTTATGAAGTTGCTTTTTGTGCCTTAAATCTTACTGCCATTATGATTTATGACTGCATGGAATCTTTTAAATTAAGATTTGTTTGATTGTCTGTTTCTATTAAGGTGACCATAATAGCAATTTTCCTTTTTCCAAACAAATGTTTTGCAGAACACTGCAACTCAGCGTCTGTGTATGGATTGTGACAGTGATTAATTTCTGTCGCTAAATTCTTTATTTTCTATAACTAATTTAAGATAGCTGCCACTTTTTAATAACTAAAGGATATAAATCCAGTAGGGTATTTTTCTTAGGTAATTGATATAACATCTTCATATTAGTGACTATAAATTATAGCTCTGTTACCCCATTCTGTCACCCAGCAAAGCCGCTCAAAGTACGTACATCCAGGCTGCCACTGTGCAGTGGTGCATACAATTTCTCCTCAACTAAACAACAAATCAAGAGCCAAACACTGTCTAAACCAATAATTTAGTTAGGATTTCATCCAGTCTAATGAAAAACCCACTGGTCTTGCGACGCTGCTTGGTTTGGTAATTTTTTTTTTTTTTTAAAGGTTAGCATTCACGAAGTTGAAGAAGTCATTCTCTAGGTAGAAAAACACTGGGGCTTGAGGGGAGGAGACCATTTACCTACTTTATTTTACCAAAAAATTGAGTTTCCCCAAAAATTTTATTTCCCTATCAGTAAGTAGGGAAATAAAATTCTTCAAAATTTTTGAGGACTATAAAGTGTCCAATTCTGACAGTTAATTTCTTCTAAGTAGAGGCAATTCTTCTCAATGCATTCAAATACCACTTCCCAAAAGATACACCCACAGACATAATGACTCTTAAACAAAATCTCTTGCTGTGATACAAACAACAGCAGAAAACCCAAGTGCCAGAACTGATGCCAAATGTATAAATGATTTGGATTGCATTAGTGTTGGTTTATATGTAACATCATTCTGTCCCGTAACCAAATAGTGGTGGGGAGGGGTTTTAACCAGTCTCAAAATGGCATCCAAGCCACTCAGAGAAAATGGGGACATCTGTGAGTATTTATACCCATAAAAACATGTCAGTATATTCTTACATCAAGGAATCCCAGCTGCGAATGAATGAGGGTCCCTGATATAATACTATCAAACCCCTCTCAGCCATTGGCAGCAAGAACACCCCTATACTAGCACCCTGAATACTTATATACAACTATAATTGATTACATTTCACTTTATATGATTTGTAGATAAATGATTACTGCGTGTTTATGCAAAGTGTCTCCATAAAGAAATGAGACTAATTTTCTTCTTGAAAAGCTTATGAAAGCAGAAGAGCAATCACACCGCAGCAAAAATATATGGCAACATGTTTCAATGAGCAGCAGCAGTATTTCCAGGTTCAGCCAGTCAACTGTCATATGCTAACAGCTGCAGTGAATATTGCTTTATGTCAGAACAAAAATGGGTGATCACTCAGAGCAAAAAACTAATGTTGAGTTCTGTGTGATAAATCTTCAACATATCCACTTGACATGCCAAAGTAAGCTTTTGAGAATGAAAGAACATTGAGAGTCCCAATTTTAGCGCGAACAAACTTTTTTAAAAGGCTGTGGAAGATGTTTATGTTGCTACACGAAATGATTATTTGGTGGGTCTCTGGGATTCATTCATAAAAATGTTAAAAATGTCCAAGTTTCCATTAATGTAATTAAGACATAAATGTTAACTAGGGGGCTATACTGAAGCAAAGAAGAGATAATGATAAAATATTAGGGTTGGAAAGGTTATTAACGTTCATTCAGCACAGCTTTCTCCTTTAACAGATGAGAAAACTAAGACCCAAATTAGATGATGCTTAAATGGTAGAATTTAAACTAACCTGACTTGCTCTGGAAGGAACTATGTCATGAGAAAATTGTTTGGAAAGAATTATGCTGTATAATTCAGATGACAAACAACAAAAAATTAAGATGGGTCATTTCCTCTCATCTTCAAAAAGAGTAGGTTAAAATCCACTTTAAAAATTTTTTCAATATTTAAAAAATATAATCTAAATATAAAATGTTCAGCATATTTATTTGAAACTCCAAAATCTTCAGGACCCAGAAAGTTCATATATCAAAATTATAATTGGACACTAAGATTTCTTTCTTAATATCTGGTTTTGTTGTAGTAGCAAATCCTGATTTCTACATATATATCATATATTGGACTACATGGCCCAAATCAGTTTTCACATGTCAAAATGTAAAAACTTATCCCAACACACAAGGAATTCTATATGACACAAAAACATGGCTAAGACCAGTGATTATTACAGTAATTCTTTGGCTCAAAAAATGGTATTTGTCTTATCCAAACTTGATATTAACCTCTCCATTTGTAAATCCTCTTCACCAGATTTGGCTCCAAATGATATTTGGTTATTTCCAAAACTCCAGTAAATGACATATATTATCATCATTTGAGAAAGCTGAAAAATGTGACACAGGTTTTAAAACTGTCTTGAGAAACAGCCCCTATACAGTACTAGACAATGTATATTATCTGCTTAAGGAGACCATTTTGAAATGAGAAGCATTCATTGGAAAAGGCAAAAAAAAATGTTGGTTTTAGAACTTCTGGTAATTTGATTTGTATTTTAGTTAAATAGATTTATATTAGTGCCATTTCTATTGGTTTAATTATGAACTCTGAAGCACTGCATTTCTATTTATGGCTCCCTACAGTCCCTGGAAAAATGGGGTGTTGCGTATACCACCCACATTCAGTAAGAGTTGCTAACACCATGATCTTAAACTCATCATGGTGAAGTTCTCTTCCTAAAGTCTGGAACTGTATGGAATTGATATTAGGAGTAGGAAAGTACACACTGAAATGCCACTGACCCACATAGGCCTCCTGCATGATGGGAGGAGGTGACAGTGCTGAACTGCACTTAGAAGGCATGGTTTCACCTTCATTTGTTCAATGGAAAATTCATTCTATCTTGGAGGAGCAATTTTCTGCATTTTCCCACTTACTCAGAAAAAAAAAGACATCAAAATTTTTAGAGTACCAGGGACTATGATTGCCACATATTAATGCTTTTATGTCAAAGATTGCTTTTGTACTCCTTAGCCAGACTCATGAACATTGAGAGTATTGTGCTAATGAGAGCAAAGTAGCTATAACTATAGATTGGTAGGGGTGCGCGTGCACGTGTGTGTGCACATGCACGTGTGTGTGCACGCGTGCATGTGTGTGTGTGTGTTGATTTCCCATTCAATGTATTCTTAGCATTTGATAAGCACTGTACTAGGTCCAGGTAAATTTCCTCTACTCCAGATCAGGGCCTGCCTTCCTGGAACACTGCACTTCCCTGCCTATGCATGTTTAAATCATGCTACAGCAATGGAAAGAAGTAGTGACTTTCTGAATGTCAGCATCAACACTGATAACAGTGATAATCTGTGAGCAAATGCATTGACTGCTATGTTTCTTTTTTCAAAGTTAAACCGGTCATACTTGCTGTAAAATCAAATGAAACAAGCATCACATTCCAATTCTGTTATATTCTGACAGTTTACTGCTATAGGGCAGTAAGGCAAAAATAAATGCAATAACCCACAAATTGCTTCCAATTGTCTGAGCACTCCTTAAGTACACAGTAAGTAGCTCTAAAAGCAGAAACCTGGATTCCCAACAAATTCCAACATGCCTCAAATTGCCTCTTCACATAGTTCTTTTGGGAGATGCATAAGTGCTGAGGTCTCTTTGCTGGTATCACTTCCTGTGCTCATTCCCGCCTTAACTGAGCCTGTCATGAGGTCAGATCCCACCAATGTGTCACCAGAGGACACTCTATGGTGTCATCCTCAGTGCCAGTATATGTAAATATGATACGATTTCAGGGAAATATGACATAATTAGAGGCTATTATTATGCATCCCTCGATAAGCCCTTATTTGCATGTTTCCAATAAAAGTACACAGCTCACATTTAGCACACACAAGCTGTCATTTTTTCAATACTATAATTATTACTTGTGAGGCTTGAAAAATATCTCTATCAATTCCAGAGAAGGGTTTGAGAGAGATTACTACAAATGATGATGGAATAATTAACATTTCTTTCTGCCTTCCAAAAATTTCCATCATGGCAATATATTGAAAATTTCATAAGTAGATAACTCATGGATAAAAATTCATATTATTAGGCTTAAACTTCGGAGCTAAAAAAAATACCTAAGAAGATTCAGAGCTAATATCACATTGAAATATTACCACATTTGGGCTTGCTACTTCACTCCTGTTGATTTTTTATTAAGGCATCAGTTTATTTTAAAAGTCAGAAGTAATGAGCTAGATTATGCACTTACTAGAAGGGCATCATAGACAAAATTTAAATCTAGACTTCAAGAACAAGGTGCTTTTATCCACAGAAATACAAGGAATAAAAAAAAATTCTTGCCTACAAATATGTTTTAGTTTTAAAAACTGAGACTACAGAGTGAAGGATGTAAAATTACGATATAAGGGTATAGTCAAAAAATCAATTAACATTTAATACAAATGGTTTCTATTCATATATATTACTATTACCAGATTTTTATAAAATTATCTCTATGACCTCTTCTATTTATTATATTTATTTATATTTACTCTAAACCAGCTTGGATCTCTTCTAGAAAAGATGACCATTCATAAAATGCTATCCTTTAATCCAAATAAGATTAAAAAAGGAAGTTCTTGGAAAGGATAGAGTTAGCTTCATCGCAGCACAGACCTTAATTCTTTCGTACCCAGTACAGTGCCAGGCCTCAGTCACATATTCAGTGGCATCTGGTTTGATCAGTTTCTTTACAGGGTTAATAATCTCATCTCATTCAGCATACAAGGTCTTGAAAATCAAAGCTTTTCTTCAAACTCCTTGGGGGTTGCGAGCCTTCAGCATTGCATAATTATAACCATCACTGACCCCATCATTTTGTGGTAGTTTCAATAATTCTTCTGGAACCCTGTTACACAGTCTTAGTTAATCTTGATCATTCATTCATTCAGCAAGTTTCTGTTGAGGCTACTAGTACCAGAAACTGCTCAAAGTCCTGAGGATACAACGGGAAATGTACCAGCTCAATATAAGCAATCCCTACACTTTTGGCACTTGCACTCTAGTAAGGAAAAAGAAGGGGGAAAAAACCTACTATAAGAAAATAAAATGTATCATATGTTGAATGGGTGAAGGATGAATGGAGAAAAATCAGGAAGTTCTATGGGTAAAGAGGGAGTTAGGATTTGAAATCTAAGAAAGCTCTCTTGAGAAGGTAACATTTAAGAAAATATCATAAGGATATCAGTAAAAGAGTTTCCAAGCAGTGCAAACAACAAGTGCAAAGGCCCTGAAATGGGAACAAGCTGCTGTGTTCTAGGAACAGAAAGGAGGTCAGTGAGTTAGAACAGGAATATGGTCCCCTGCCCAGCAGTAGCACCTGAAACTCTGTCAAAAATGCAAAGTCTCAGACCTTCTTTGTCATAACTGGGGCTGGATGTGAAATGGGGTTTAGCCATCTGTGTATTAACAACTCTCTCCTCTTCTCTATTGTCATGACCACATCAAAGTATAAGTACCTGGTCTGAAGTGAAGTGAGCAAGAGAAAAGGTAACAGCAGATGAAGTCAGAGGAGTAATAGGTCCTTGAAATTTTACTCTGAGAGAGAAAGGACGTCAGGAGACACATATCGCTGGAACATATATTTATACATACATACATACATATACAAACAAGGACATAAAAAATGAAGTTACTAAGATAAATTGATAATATAGCAACACAGACTAGGAATACAGAAGCAATACATGAAATAAATTATTTTCAAGAAATGTGGTCTTACAGTGCATTTATCTAATGAAGATGTATATTCTCAATTACTATTATGTAAATCAGATTACCTTTGCAATCTATACATACGCATTAGAAGACCTACCATTGCCTCCGATCTACATTTTGTGTTCTAAAGCAATCGTTTTGCTTAACTGGTACAGCCACTCTGAAAAACAATATGGAGTTTCCTCAAAAAGTTAAAAATGGAACTACCCTATGATCTAACAATTGCACTACTAGGTATTTACCCAAAGGATAAAAAATACAGATTCAGAAGGGTGCATGTATCCCAATGTTTATTGCAGCATTATCAACAGTAGCTAAATTATGGAAAGAGCCCAAATGTCCATTGATGGATGGATAAAGAAGATGTGAGATATCTATATATCTATAGATATATAGATATATAGATATATATACACAATGGACTATTACTCAGCCACAAGAAAGGATGTAATCTTGCCATTGTAAATGGCAACAACATGGATGGAGCTAGAGTATAATATGCTAAGCAAAATATGTCAGTCAGAGAAAGACAAACACTATATGATTTCACTCATCTGTGGAATTTAGGAAACAAAACAGATGAACACATGGGAAGGGAAAAGATAGAAGGAACAAACCAAAGGAGAGTCTTAATGATGGAGCACAAACTGAGGGCTGATGGAGGGAGGTTTGGGGGAATGGGCTAAAAGGGTGATGGGGGCCAAGGAGGACACATGTTGTGATGACCACTGGATGTTATATGCAAGTGATGAATCACTAAATTCTACTCCTGAAACCAATATTACACGGTATGTTAACTAACTAGAATTTAAATAAACATTTGGGAAAAAATTATAATATAAAAACAAAAATAAATAAAAATAAAGCAATCATTTTGCTTAAGATAAAACATATTCTTCCACATGTTCAAAGGCAAAGTCTAAACCGATAGAGACTGTGTTTTCTATTAATTCTGTTGATTATTGCTATGGAATCATACAAATTCTGTTCCTCCAAAATTGTATGTTGAAACCCTAACCCCCAAGGTAATGTTATTAGGAGGTGGGCTTTGAGAGGTGATAAGGTCATAAGGGTAGAGTCCTCATGAATGAGAGGAGTGCTCTTATAAATGACACATCAGAAAGATCCCTTGCCCTTTCCCTCCACGTGTGGATGCAGAGAAAAAATTCTGTCTGTGAAGCAGGAAGTTGCTCTCACCAGACACTGAATCTGCCAGCATCTTGATCTTGGACTTCCCAGACTTCAGAACTGTAAGAAATAAGTTTCTGCTGTTTATCAGCTATCCAGTCTGTGGTATTTTGTTACAGAAGTTCAAACTGATCAAAACAAATACAAAACTGCAAGTCTCCTCCAATGGGAAAGCACCCTTATGTGCCAATAATCTTGATGTATTTTATTTTACACTATATAATGAAATAGCTTCTGTCTAGTGAGAAATATGAAGCGCAATGAGCAGATCAGGTATAAGAAGGAGGAAAAAAATAAATTTATCAGTAGCCTCAATGACAACAGTTTGTACAGTGATGACAATAAGGTTTTATGTTAAGGAAACTCTGATTTAATTGCTTTTTATGTACATACACCCAGAAACACACACACACACACAGATTTGGTTACATAAAAGAAAAGTCACTTTCCTACAGTTGGGGATTACAATTTCCCTTACATTAATCATAGCAAATGGTTATGAGCATCATGCCAAGATGTTCTTGTAACTTTTTTCCACCTTGTCTTTTCAGGGTCAATATATTTCTTTGAATATAGTCCAAGGTGCCTCTGGCTTCTCATTAGTGGCTATCATACATTTTATATCTGTCCTATTAAATTAAAAAGTTAGTTTGCTATAAACTAAAATATATTCTGAAATACATTCATACTCAATTACTCATTCACTCTATTACTAAAAGTATATAATATGTCATAAAGATTCTTCATCCCCAACAAGATTCTTCCCCACATTTATAGTACTATTTCTATTAACACAAATCATTCACTAACACAATTTACTATCAAAAACTTGGTAATCAAAGGAAGTTATAATATAGAAGCCAAAGAGATGCAACTCAGGATGTCAGCAAGCTGAGGTTATTAGCATGAAAATATCATTAAATGTCATTAACTAAAATGCAGCTGAGCCAGACAGAAGGCTCTTAGCCTTTAAATCAACAAGAGTCAATACATGGAGAGTAGCTTAGTAGCCATCCATTGACTTAATTGTACTGCCAGATCAAACTACTGATTATCTAGGCCATCCAGGTTGGCTCTATAGTTGTCTGAATGCTTCACATGTGAAATTTATAATAACCAATCAATGGCTATTTGTACCAACTCTGGAATTTGTTTTCCCAGGGAATTATTATTGATGCTCCATGGACTTCATCTTCTGGAAGACATGAAAAGCAACATAATATTGTCTTTCCTCTCTTTCCTTACTTTCTTTCATTTTTTTAAAGATTTATTTGAGAGAGAGAGAGAGAGAGAGAGAGACAGAGAGATGAGTGGGGGTGGGGGAGGGGCAGAGGGAAAGGGAGAGGGAGAAGCAGATCCTCCACTGAGCAGGGAGTCTGATGCAGGACTCGATCCCAGGACCCTCGGATCATGACCTGAGCTGAAGGCAGACGCTTAACCTACTAAGCCACTCAGGCACCCTTTCCTTTCATTTCTTTCCTTTTCATTTAGCTTTTCTTCTTCTTAAATCAAATAAGCTATGACTCCACTGTGAAACCAGGACAGAGAACAAAGAGATAAAGGAGGGTAATTAGACATTCCCTACTATTTTCCCAAGGAAAATGTCTATATCTGATAAGTCTTGCAAATATCAGTAATAAACATCTACATAGAACTTACCACCCCAGCACCACTCTAAGTGTGTATTATATGTAATAACTCAAGCATCATAACAACCATATGGGTAGGTTATGTTATTATTTCCATCGTACAGGGGAGGAAACTGAGACTCTGAGTTTACATAATTTGCACAAGGTCATACAGCTAGTCAGTGGTAGAATCTGGTTCTAATCCAAATTGTGCTCTTGAACAATAGATGCACCCCATCCCACCTCCTTAACTCTGCCTATGCAAGGAAACGGGTCTTGGGTAATGAACACCCTTTCCCCATCTCATGGTGAACTCCATTTCAAAGGCTCCTCAAAACTCGATAACTGTGATAAATCTGCACTTCTTTGACCTCTTACTGTAAGGAGAATAGAATACTCAATAATTATTTGCTAAATCCAACTAAATTGGAGAAAATCTTCAACCTGATGACTGGGGCAATGAAAGGATAAAGGGCTTGGGGCATTTGGGTGGCTCAGTTGGTTAAGCATCTGACTCTTGATTTCAACGCAGGTCATGATCTCAGGGTTGTTAGATGGAGCCCCAAGTCAGGCTGTGTGCTGGGTGTGGATCCTGCTAGGGATTGTCTCTCTCCCTCCCTCTCTGCCCTTCCTCCCTTCTCTCTTTCTCTCCCTCTAAAATAAATAAATAAAGGGCTTTTGCCCTCCAGATATGAACAACTTGTCTGTTGTGAGTAAGTCAGAAGAGGCCACAACTGTCCTCAAGAAGGTAAATATTTTCCAAAATCCAAGCATTTCTCCTTCGATTTTTGTCTTTTCAAAACCCTACTCTAAACAAAACAAACAAAAACCTAATGGCCATTTGAAAACAATTGTAAATGGTACTAAAAGGAACATGTAGAAGGATAATATCTCACTTGATCTTAGCCAAAAGGCCGAGAAGCAATGAAGGATAATAGCTCAGACAAAAATAATAACTACTGCTGCTAAGGTTACCATTTTTATGTAATGCATTAAGCTATATTAATGTTGTTTTACAAAGGATTCATTTAAATCAATACTTACTAGCTGTCAACCCAGTAGCTACAGAAATACAAGGATAAATAAAGCAGAGTTCCTATCTTCAAATGGCTTATAAATAGAGATAAGGCAAAAATACCACTAGTGTGGTCGATGTAGAAGAACAGATCATATGCATATTCAATTGGGTGAAATTAAAAAAAAAGAACCCCCCTCCTTCTTCCACATTGAATTTGTCAGCAATACTGTCACCTTTATCTCCTGCACAGCATCCCTCCCCTCCATGTGCATGACTGGTCCCTCAGGATAGGCCCTTATGAATATGAAGTACTTCCTCCTAGTTCCTGAAATCCACCTTTGCCCACATTTGGTTCACTAGAAGCTTCTAAGACTTTTCATCACACTTTCATAAAGACTTCTGACTAGCTCTTTTGGTATTTTTCACCCTCATTCAACCAAATTTTTGTCTTCTCTCATATCGCATTCTCTTGGCCTTCCACTTTAACCATGATTGTTTCAGTATTTTCAAACTAAAGATTACTGTACTTGGCAAAGTAATGAAAGCAAAGTAGAAAGTGAATATCATACAACCTCACAACTTGAACCATTGAAGGCTTTAGAATCTAGTGTGTCTGTGATCAGCACATAAAAGAGCAAAGGCATCTTAGGTGATTTTACCTGCACTGTTTTATTCATTTATCATAGTCATCCTTGGAACAGAAAAAACTGATGTCTGAGAGTGCATTGGTGGCCCAGGAGACCAATTCTAATTGGAAAGTAGAGAGAGAGGGAGGCAGAAGTCAAGAAGGCAGCCAGGAAGGACACATTTCTAATCACTCATTCTGTGCCAAGCACTGAGCATACAAAGATAAGTGTGCTTCATCTGATCCCTTTGAGCATCTGTTTTCAAATCATGCATTATTATAACCACCTAGTGAAATAGGTACTGAAAGAGTACTATTGTTTTTTACAGGTGAGGACATTGAAGCTCAGATTAAAAAAAAAAAAAAAAAGTAACTATCCCAAAGACACAGAGCTGGTATATGAGCTTTTCACTATGCCCACCTACTCTTCCCAGTCACTACTGACACTCACATACATGTAGTACACCTAGGTGGTGAGCACCTTGTTAAAACATCATTTGTGAGGGTGTGCTTACCTGTCTCATCCACTCTGGACAACAGTTTTCAGGAGGGAACAGTTTGATTTATGCCCTCAAGAAGACAGACTGATTAAAAACACAGATTGAGGCCACATTATTATCTTTTAAAGGGTATTATAATTGAACTACCTCACAGAGCTGTCTTAAAGAATGAGATACTTTATCTAAAGCACCCGTGAATGTCAGGTACTATTATTAACAGTAATAACACTGAAAGCAATTTTTCCACTAAAAGTTTTTTCCTTTTTTTTTAAGTTTTAAATGTTCTTTTTTTTATCATGGAAAATTTTAAACATATATAAGAGTTTATAGCACAATGAACTTTCATGTACCTATCTCCCAGTGTCAATATTTATAAACTCTTGAACAATCTTATTTCATCTATATTTCTATACATACACAGTTATTTTGAATTGAATTCCAAATACCTATAAATTTTGTCTGTAGAAACAATTGTCTTTAAAGATAGGAAGTCCTTTAAAAATGTAACCACAATACCATTATCACTCTTCAAATTTTAGCAGTAATTTTTTAATATTATTGAATATGTGATTGATGTTTATATTTCTCTCCTCTCTTATAATTTTTAAAGAAGATTTTTTTATTTATTTGAGAGACAGAAGGGGGTGGGGCGAGCAGGGGGACAGGGACAAACAGACTCTTCACTGAGCACAGAGTGGGATGCGGGGCTCGATCTCATGACCCTGATATCATGACCTGAGCTGAAACCAAGACTTGGTGGCCTAACTGGCTGAGCCACCCAGGCACCCCTACAATTTTTTGTTATAGTTCAGTTAGATTAGGAACCAATAAGAGGGACACCTGGGTGGCTCAGCGGTTGACCACCTGCCTTTGGCCCAGGGCATGATCCTGGAGTCCTGGGATCGAGTCCCACATCGGGCTCCCTGCATGGAGCCTGCTTCTCCCTCTGCCTGTGTCTCTGCCTCTCTCTCTCTATCTCTCTGTCTCTCATGAATAAATAAATAAAATCTTTAAAAAAAAAAAAGGAACTAAATAAGGGGGGCAACTGGGTGGCTCAGTGGTTGAGTTTCTGCCTTTGGCTCAGGTCTGATCCTGGGGTCCTGGTACTAAGTCCTGTATTGGTCTCCCCACAAGAAGCTTGCTTCTCCCTCTATGTCTATGCCTCTCTCTGTGTCTCCCATGAATAAATAAATAAATAAATAAAATCTTTAATTAAAAAAAAGAAACCAAATAAGGTCCATACTTTGTGACTGTTATGTCTCTTAGACTCTTAATTAGAGCTTTCCCCTTTCCTTTCTTTTTATCCTTGTGATTCTTTTGTTAAGGAAATCCAATCTTTCATTTCACTTGATACACAGAATCCTGTGTATCTTCTCAATAGACACAATCCGACTTTCTCCATCTCAAGGATAATCTTCTTGTTATAATTTATAACAATCACTTTTGTCAACTGTACAAAAAATTTGCCTGAGAAATACTTAAATTGATTTTACTTAAACAAACATTAATTTAGCACCATGTATCAGTAACTGTTCTAGTTTCTTTTTTTTTTTACTGTTCTAATTTCTTCACAAATATTAGTTCACTGAATTACCATAATAATGTTATTATTCCATCACTAGAGATGACATGTCTAAGGTTTAGGCATGAGACATCTAAGGAATTTGCCCAAGGTTGCAAAGTTAAGGTAGACAGCTTTACTTAGAACCTAACGTTGGAGAAATAGTAAATGTCCACTTAATCCAGTCATTTTGCATAGTCAGTATTGCTTCGCTGAAAAGGCACTTAACCTGAGTTTTGGTTCTGACTATTCCACATATGAATTGTGTGCCTTTGAACAGGGTCCTTGCCCTCTCTGACTTCCTGATACACAATGAGCATTTAATAAACACCAAACATGAATCTCATCCAGATAGTCACTTCAAGAGTTAACCATGAAATCTCTTTTTATAAAATTTCACCTTACAAGAAGCCATGCCAGTTGAAAATTCAGTACACAGCCTGTTAAGCCCCAAGTCTTCAGGCAATTTTTCTCCCATAACCAGGCATGAATATTATTTATGAATCAACAAATAGTTATTAAGCCGGGACTTGGAGTTCCAACTAAAATGCCCAGCATGAACTAATTGCAAGGTCGGTTAATCAAAGGGTATCAGTTGTCATCTGATAAAAATACATAAAATGTGCTGAAATAGTCAAGAAATGAAAAAGCGGACAATCAATATCAATTATAATTACATGCACTTGCTTCAAATAAGATTATTTAACTTTAGGAGATAAATTTTCTATTGAGTATTTACTGTTCTAAACAAAAACAATTTATAGATTGTGAATAGTTGAGGAGTACATTAAATAGACGGGATTCAAGTTCAACCATAGCCCCAAATTCAGGTATAAACTTATTATTGATCTTACTGAGCTTGGGTGTTAGCATTCCCAGAACAATTATCTCTAATAAATTGAAGTGTGTGCTCAGATTACTTTCATAAATTGATGGATTGTCAGAATAATGGGATATATAACACTGTTCGAGATTCCCTTTAAATTTAGTTTAACAGTAATATAGCAATTTAGAGAATAATGGTTTTCTTGTCTGTCCGCATTTTAAGGTTTATTTCAAATGCACTTTTACAGAGAAGAGAGCACTGACAGAGTGATATCCTCTACTTAAAACAAATCAGATTGGTCAAGCTCATTTTATTTTTTTCTGTTTTATTTTTTTTAAGGAAAATCATAAATAACAATATTAATTACTTCTTGAAGAGGGAAAATATTTTTTAGTTGCTCATCTGTCCTTTAAAAAACCCCACAGAGGCATTCAGGAAGAAACCTCATTATCTTGATCTTTTGGAAGCCTTTGTTACATTCCAGTGACCAACTGTCCAACTTCATTAACTCCTACTGGAAAGATCAGTCTCCCTTCCCCCACTTAAACAGGAGAGGCAAAAAGCCTTCTTTAGAGTCAATCTCAATGCTTTCTCACTTTAACAAGTATGAAGGAAACCTAATTGCTTTTTCAAGTAAATAAGTATGAAGAAAAGCCAACACTAAAATAAGGAATGAAGGTCTTCCTGGTATGATTTTTTGTTTGTTTTCATCTAATAATAATTTTATATATCATATAATGTATGGTTTGGATATCATACAGGGATAGATCCAACATAGTTTCCTTAAAACATGCAGGTCATATGAAAACTATTATTGGTTGTATGTGATTAAGGACAGTTTCAACAATTAAACACCTAAAGTGATCCAGAAGACTAAAGCAGACATTCCTACTGCACTGAGATGAAAGGACACACACACACACACACACACACACACACACACACGAATGAACATGCTCAGGAATGCATAGAACAGAATTCCACTTGGGTCAGATAAACCGACCTGTAGCTGCCTCATAATGTTACCACAATTTTTATTTTATTGTATTTTTTGCCTACATAAAACTCACCTGTTTTTATTAAAGGACATCTATTCAACCAAAAGGCCACAATCACTGACAAGAATGTTCTTTTAAGTTTTATGTATTTCAAACTATGTCATCAGACTTTGCATTTTTAGTGTAACTTGCAAACTTCAATTAGGATGTCCTTTATGTGTTTTTCATCTAAACACATACACACACTGGAAATAGATGTTTGTAAGATCTAGTTTAAGGGACCCAATATAAAAACTCTTAGATCTCTTCAAAGAAACACAAATGTGGTGAGCTTTGTAAACATGCAAGAATAGGGGCACCTGGGTGGCTCAGTGGTTGAGCATCTGCCTTTGGCTCAGGTCATGATCCAGGGGTTCTGGGATGGAGTCCTGCATCAGGTTCCCCACAGAGAGCCTGCTTCTCCCTCTGCCTATATCTGCATTTCTTTCTGTATCTCTCATGAATAAAAACATAAAAAATCTAAAAAAAAAAAATGAATCATCACTTCTCTTTAAAAAAAAAAAAAGAAAACGTACAAGAATAGAGGAGGAAAGAAGCAAAGACACACACATATACACATATTGAAGAGTTGTGTTTTATGTTAAAACACAGCCCTCAGGTTGCGACCATACTAAGTATCCATCTTTCCACACATTCAAGGTTTTTACTTAACTATTTCCCCTCTGGACTGTTATAATCAGGTGCTGTGTATAATCAGATCCCTGGGAATGGCCCATGGGTTACATGCAAATAACACAATGAGTTTTATCACTTACAGTAAAAACCTGTCATTTAAAACCACCATTCACGTGGAGAAAAGGGAACCCTCTTGCACTGTTGGTGTGAATGCAAACTGGTGCAGCCACTCTGGAAAACACTGTGGAGGTTCCTCAAAGAGTTAAAAATAGAACTGCCCTATGACTCAGTAATTGCACTGCTGGGGATTTACCCAAAGATACAGATGCAGTGAAACACCGGGACACCTGCACCCCAATGTTTATAGCAGCAATGTCCACAATAGCCAAACTGGAAGGAGCATGCTGTCCTTCAACAGATGGATAAAGAATATGTAGTATATTTATACAATGGAATATTACTCAGCCATCAGAAAGGATGAATTTGCTTAAACGTGGATGGAAAAAAAAAGGTGGATGGAACTGGAGGGTATTAGGCTGAGTGAAGTAAGTCAATCGGAGAGGGACAATCATCATATGGTTTCACTCACACATGGAATGTAAGAAATAGTGAAAGGGATTATAAGGGAAAGGAGGGGAAATGAATGGGAAAAATTTGAGAGGGAGACAAACCATGAGAGACTCCTTCCTCTGGGAAACGAGCAAAGGGTTGTGGAAGGGGAGTTGGGCAGGGGGATGTGGGGTAACTGGGTGATGGGCACTGAGGAGGGCACTTGATGGGATGAGCACTATATGTTGGCAAATCGAACTTCAATAAAAACAACAACAAAAAAAATAAAACCACCATCCAAAGAAAAGTACTGATTCTGTTTGCTTTTCTATGTTAATGTTCATCCACTGTATTTTGAAAGTAGATATGTTTCAACAATTCAGAGTACATTAGCACTAATAAAATCAACATGTTACACATTGAAGTCATTGCTCAATTCGGTCAAACTCTTAGTTAGACCCCTGCAAACAAATGTGAAACTCCAGAGAATTTTAAACAATTATCTAGTCAAGAGCTTTGAAGCTTCTCTATCAAAGACCTCTAGGGCAGCAGAGAATGTGAACATCCTAGGAGACGGGTGGGCTGGCCCCAAGGGGCCTCACACATTGTCAGCTTCAGGAAGGAGGCAAGCATGTCAACCCAGGGGCTTTGTAAATTCTGCAGACCTCCAGCACAGGAACATGTTTCCCCTGCAGCATCCACCCTTGGGTTTCTTCAATTTCTGGTTTGAAAAGTAGGGCTCCATCTCTTTGCCTCTAGGATATCTAATATCCATATGCCTTGCTCTAAAATCGAGACTCTGACTCAACTCATGAATTCCCTGTTTTCTTCAAGAAAAATCTAAGAGATTATCCCAGAGATGTCATTCTATGGTGAATGCTTGAATGGATACGTGAAGAGGCTAACCTCCCATTTTTCAAACTAAATACCACACTTAACACAGTCCATTTTAAGCCCCAGGCCTTGCGTTTTTCTAAGGTAATATCAAGCTTCTCACTATAACCCCAACTGCTCTGACAGTTAACTGGGAGGCATCAGGAGAGAGGATCGGCCTAATGCCAATAAAACTGTGAGTGTGTCTTGCCCAACAAAGCAATCAAGGCTGAAATCCTTCTGGAGACAGGTCACAACCATTGGATCTTATTTACTTATGTACAAATTTCTATTTCTTTTGTAAAGAAAAAAAAGAATCAACTAAGTGTTTAGAAAAAATGAGCATTTTAAGAATCATCAGGTTCTTCCTGCTTTCATTTGCACAATTGATAAAACATTTGAAACAAGGTCTAGGTTCTAGAAAAAGTTAAGTAGCAGCCTGCCAAGGTTAAGCTTGTGTGAATCTGTAACTTTGAAACCCAAAACACAAGCTTATTCCTGTACAACAGGAGAGTAGAGGCACATACATTTACACAAAGGAAGTTCTCTTTTACATAAAATAAAATATCTCCTTACCTTTGAGTCCCATGGGTTGGTAAATTCCAGTGCAATTCGGATCTAAGATAAATAATGAAATGTAGTGGAAAATCAATCAAACATAATCTAAAGATCATTTGCTCTAGTATTACTTTTCAGAAAGTCACGTTAATATCAAATGGAGACTTTTTCCAAAGTACTCATGTGTAAGTCTCACCCCTACTTGTGAGGAAGAGGAAATCACTTCAGCTTTTCTGATTTATATCTCTGGAGAGATCCCTCTGATTAGCACCTACTTGTTTTGAAAATGTAGCAATGCACATGACAAAGGAATAGATACTTAAAGCAAATAATAATTGTGTAATAAATATAAGCAGTTTTTTTATAAGCAGTTTTAATTATATAATATAAATGATAATACAAATAATTTAAAATATGAATAACTGAAAAATAATGTATCTAAACAAATGTAAATAACAAATTAATGTAAATAGTTATTTATTCAAAATGACTCCCCATCTATTTCCTTGAAAATTATCTATTTCTTCCTCCTTCTAGGAAAGAGAATAACATACCTAAAAATTTCTGTCCACTGATCTAAAGAACTGATCTACTATTTATGGTACATTAAGTCAGTTGCTGTTCAAATATTCTTTGGCAGAAAGTAAAACTAGGACCTAAGGTTTGAGTAGAGCAGCATCACTGAAGTTTTGGATTCATGCAGGTTTAACTAGACATAAAGAAAAAACCAGAAATGGTGCTGTTGTGCACAAAGGGAAATCAGCTTTGACTACAGTGATGTTTTGTCCTCAAACACTTTATCGTAGGCAGGAAGTGCTTTTAAAGAGTCACATGATCTCCCAAAGAACCACTGAGGAGGGTGCCAGGGTGGATCAGTTGGGTAAATACCCACCTCTTGATTTCGGCTCAGGTCACGATCTCAGGGTCCCAGGATCAAGCCCCAAGTCCAGCTCTGCTCTCAGTGTGGAATCTGCTTGAAATTCTCTCTCTCTCCCTCTGCCCCCCCCACTCACATTTGCTCTCTCTCTCTCTCTCTCTCTCACTCAAACAAATTAATTAATCTTAAAAACAAAACAAAAAAAAGTACTGAAGACCCCAGTTTGCCGTGCAGTGCTTTCTCACAGGCCTGATGCAGACTCTCTGGAGGCTTAAACAGCAAGTGGCCCATGAGCTGAGTCCTTCCTGCAGGTGGCTCGGTGGGGTATGCCTTTCATAGTACATCAAATAAAAGATTTTGATTATTCCCCAGAAATTTAACAATCAAGAGACTTAACATACAAAAATACCAAGTAAGGCCTTCTCTTTAAAAGCTGGACATTGTACCAACTCTTGGCGATCTACGGCAACCCGGGGTGGCCAGATGGGCCCCTGTGCTCAGTTTCATCCCAGGACTACTACTTCTGTCAGGAGCATGTCCTTGGTTAACCTTGTAAAACCTACAGATGGAAGTATGAGGGTATTCTTTAGGCCCTTAGGACATTAATCTACCCTCTGCTACAGTACGTTCAGAAGTATAATATATGTAAAATGTTGAGAATAACAATCACAAACTCTTAAAAGGTATCGGCCATTGTTATTATTATATCATTTTCTCCATCCTCCTTAGCTTTTACCATTCCTTTGTAAAGGAACCTTTTTCTAAGATTAGGAAATACCTGGTGTCCTGGCTTGTGCATAAAACATAAACACATCTTTACATGTACACATGTAATACAGGTGAAATGTGAAACACACACACACACAGAATAGGAGAGATGTTGCTGGGGAGGATTTGGGTTGTTTATTCATCCTATTCTATTTTAGCTGAGGGGCAAAAAAAGCTCAGCTCTATAGAGCCAGTCCATCTGTGTTTCCTTTCCAAACCTATACCTTGTGTCCTTTAAACCACTTTTCCAGGATTACTCTTATTTTAAAATTTCAGACAGCTACTGAGACAAGTAACCTAAATTCATCACTGTCCTAAAAAGAAAAGAAATTCACCACTTTTATGTAGATGTGCCATAAGACAAACACTGTTTTGGTGTTCTGGCAAAACCACACACAATGGAGACAAAAATATTCTCCAAAGAGATGTCGATATATCTTATTACAGTTATCCTGCACTAGCATGGGATGAAAATGATTAAATTCATAGCTCCAAAAAACAACGCACAAATTACTTCTTGAAGGGAGCAGCATAATAATACCTGGAGTGTAAAAAAAGGAAATGAAGTTTAATTAAGTGTTGCCCAGTGAAATACTTCTGGAAAAGCTCAGTGGAGGCAAAAAGCACAAGTCCAGCTTGCCCGAGATGGGGAGGGACATGCTGTCAAGTATAAAAGACCTTGCCCAAAAACTGTTTATTTATTACATAGAACATACTAGAATCCATGTATAATAGCATTATATGCTATATAGCACTCATATGTACTCAGACATTCACCTAATCACCAATCAATCTTCTCTTTGTATCACCACTAAAATACTGACTTGTCTGGTTATTTTTTAATAACACGACTATTTTCATAGAGAGTGGTTCAAACCTCAAAAGAACTGGAATGTTGTTTTTAGTTAATACAAGTAAATATAAATACCTTTAAACACATCTGTTATTTAATCAATCAGCATGAAAAAGTCAATGAGTTTAAGAACAGTCACCAGGCAAAAATTTGTACCTTCAAACTGAAACACGTTGAGTCAAGGAAGAAAAATGAGATATAGAGAAGTCCAATTTTTAGACTAAATATTGAGACACATGCTTAAAGGTTAGTTTTTGAATATATTTTTAGGTTTCCCTTGGTCAAAATATGAAAAAATGTAGTCTCTGTCTAATACAACCTTGTGAGTGGGGCACCTGGGTGGCTGAGTGATTGAGCATCTGCCTTTGGCTCAGGTCGTGATCCTGGGGTACATGATCCAGTCTCCCATTGGGCTCCCTGCAGGGAGCCTGCTTCTCCCTTTCCCTATGTCTCTGCCTTTCTATCTCTTATGAATAAATAAATAAAATATTTAAAAATAAAAATAAAAAACAGCTTTGTGAGCTATCATCCTCAATGCTCACACCCTTCAAAAAAAGGATGTGCCAATATCAATACACACATGCTAATTCCCTGCCTCCCTGTAACCATGTACCCCATGTATTAACCCTCCTAGGTTTCACTACATAGGGTAGTTGTTCAATATAAATTGTATAAATTATCTGTCATTATAGAAAATAAGATTTTCTCCCTCACTTATGATATTTCAAACATTTCAGATTAAGTTAAGGAGTAATTTTGTGGTGAAATTTGCAATTAATATCTTAAATGAATGTACTAAAGATGTAAAATGGCTGTGATTTGTTTAGCATTGACTACAATTATGGTACTAACAATAGGAAATAAATACCCCTAGCTAGTGCCAGGCTATATATATTTGTCAACTTATTTAGTCTGTACAATAACCATATGCATAAGATTGATATTTTCATTTTACTGATGAGGATACTGAGACACTCACATGTTACATAAACTTGCCTGATGTCACTTTACTAAAAGGTAGCTGAGCTGGCAAGTGAAAGGATGCAGTCCGCCTCCAGATTCTCTTCTCTTAACCATGTGCTAAGCATTATGATAGAACCCTGTGATGGTTAATTTTATGTATCAGCTTAACTGGGTCACAAGGCATCCAGATATTTGGTTGAACACTATTCTGGATGAGTCTGCAGAGGGTCTTTTTAGATGAGATTAACATTTGAATTGGAAGACTAAAGTAAAGTAAATCACCCTCCCCAATGTGGGTGGCCTAACTCAATCTGTTTAAGGTCTGGAAAGAACCAAAGGTTGAGTAAGAGAGAATTCACTCCATCTGTCTTTGAGCTGGGACACCAGTCTTCTCCTGCCTTTGGACTTGGACCAGAACTTGGTTCTCCTGGTTCCCAGGCTTTTGAACTCAGACTGGAACTATATATACCATCAGCTCTCCTGGGTCCCCAGGTTGCCAACCATGCATCTTGGGACTTCTCAGCCTCTATAACAATATGAGCCAATTCTTTATAACAAATTTCTTTATATATATATATATCATATTGGTTCTGTTTCTCTGCAAACCCAGACTGATATAGACCTTAATATATATAATCTCACTTAATCCTCATATCTACCCAACTAAAGAAATACTAGTCACATTTTTATAGATCACAAAATGATGTCCAAGGTTGCGCTGCTAGGGAGGTTTGAAGCTGGGATTTGAAGCCAAGTCCAAACCTAGAGTCCATATGCTTTCCCCATAATTGTAGTACCTCTCTGAACATGTGAAAAGAGATGAGAAAGTTTCAGGCTAAGGGAAAACACCATCTCTCTGGTCTTTCCATTCCCCTACCATTTCTACCATGTTGACCCATTAGACATCTCTATAGCTAACCACACACCTTGAAAACCCAGTGAAATTCCTCTTTGAATGGAAAAGAATAAGTAGTTTTTTTAAAAAAAAGATTATAAGATATAAGTAGACTTTAACAAAATGATAAATTATATAACCTCTGAAACTCTAGAGACTTTATACTATCCCTTGTACTATACTAAAACTAAAATCAGTGATACATCAATCAACCTTATTTGGCACTTTTAGTCCTTATTCAGGAATCTCACCATTTGCACTTTGATTGCTGATCTCTCTCTCTCTCTCTCTTTCTCTCAGCTAAGAGGTCATACGTAAAATTCATTAGAAATACTTAAGGCATTTAGACGAGCTCTCAGACTACTGTAGTTGTATTACAGGGAGCAGTAACAGAAATCAGGCATCCCTTTACATATACACACAAAATAGTTATTTCTGATAACAATCAAAGGCTATAACAACAAAAAACCCCTCTTCCTAACATTCTATGCCATTATAATAGCTGTCTTTGACAACTAAATACCAAGTAATCAAAACAAATGTTAATTAGCACCCAGCATTTACTATTCATAGAGACAGGCCATCATCTGTTAATTATCAGACCAATAACAGAGTATTGATCACAATTTGTCAACTTGGAAATAATTAAAACCAGTAAAAGAGAGTAGAATCTTTCAGTAAACAATAGGCTTTCATTTCAGAAACGCTTAGCCAGCTCTTCTATTGTACATTACTCTCTTCATCAATAAGTGCTTTTCATATAATTGTCTCTCTCTTGATTGTGCTGGTTTTTAAAACAAAAATTATGTGTTTTAGTGAGTACATATTAGGCACATATATCATTTTGGCAGCCAATATCAAGTCATGATGGAATTGAGAGAGTCAATACCTAGCACAAGTCATAAAATCAGTTTTTCCTATTTGTTTGTACTTCAAAACACTATTAGTTAAATTTGTTTTTCTTCCATTAAAAAAAAAAAACCTTTACTGAATGCCAACTATGTGCTTTCTTGATATGGATTTAATTATTCAGATATATGCTTTTAGATTCTAAGTCTTAATATCCAATGCAAACATACATAGAGCAGTGATCTTCACAGGAGACAAAGCCATTATTTGCTTTGTCTTAAGACTCCTCAGCTAATGTAAAGTCAGTTTTCCATCTAAAGGAAAAAAAGATATGCTACAAAAACAGTATCTTGCACCACAGTCCTTAATATATTTCTGAAACTTTTATAATAATTTTTCAAGAAAATGCAACCTGTAAGGACTAAAACCACTTAAAGCATGGATTTATGGTCAAAACCTTTCTGACACAAGTCAGCTACCACTATGCCTGTCAGAGTTCTCCAGTTATCCCAATATAAATTGTTTTATATCATAAGGAAACATTTCATCATAAGGAAAAAATTAAGTTTTCGTTGTAAATGAGAGTTAAGATTGAAATGCCTATTTTTGCTTACTTTCTGGTTTCATCTCAAACCACAGTATGTTTCCACAAAGATAAATTCAAATTTTGAGGAACTATAAACTAACTCAAGTTGCAGATCAGTAATATTGTCTAAGGGAATGAATGGTCCTTTTCCAGCTGTGGGGAGACGCCAAGTGTTTTAACTCTGCAAAATCTCAGCAGCTCACCTTAAAATCGGCTTTAAAATAGCTTTTCTGTGATAACCATAGGTGCCCATTTTCTGCCTGACGAATTTCCATTTTAGATCCCAGAAAAACATGAATCATAATGGAAATTCTGACATAACACTAACTATAGCAATCCATGGATGAGAGAGGAGAGAATAAAATAATTTTAATGGCTATCAAAGTTTTACCTGGAGAATTGGGTGGTTAAATGGATAACCCCTTGACTTTTCACCCCTGAGACTAGTTGGATTCAAGTCTTGACTGGAGTGACTAAAAGGTCATTCTGACTACTGATGTGAGAAAGGCCCAAAGTGAAATTGGAATGGTCTCAGTCCAGTTGATTCAGTGCTGTATTTCCAAATCACAAAAGCAAATGAATAGTCTCTGAGAAGATATACACAAAACTCATGCTTCTAGAAACAAGAAAAGGGTAAAAAACACAAGCTAATATCACTGAACTGTGAATCACACAAATATGGTACCCAAGTAAAATCTTGTTGCAAAATATTTATACATTAACAACAAAAGCCTTGGGCTATTTAACCATTGGCATCGTTTCAAACTCTGTATTGTCATTAATGCTTTTGTTATGACCTGCTAAATGCTAATCCAGGAACATGGTAAATTCATTTAATTTAAACAGAAAATACTTTCAATTTTCATGGAATTCATTTCAGCTATAAAATAAATAAAATATAGGAATATCAAAATGTCAGCAGCCTGACAGACCTAGCTATGAATGAAATGGAATCATCTGATACCCAAAGAAATACATAGAAGTTTCCAGTAACGCTGAAGGCCTTTCTTAAATGAAGGAGTTAATAGATGTAGCATGCATGTTTCAAAAAAATACCCTGTTAAATTACAAATTACAACCAGCTCTCAGCTCTGTTTCGTTTATAGTGAATAATTCATTTGTACCTTAAATTCTTTCTCTATATCTGATTTAAAACACTTTCCAACAACAGGTGCTTATCCATATAAATTACTCTCTTGATTCTGTTGGAGAATGGCTGATTATAGGCAGAGGAGGAGGGAAAGATGTCATGGTGTTCGTGTCAGACCCAGATATCCTCTAACAAGATTCCAAAACCAAATATCCAGGCCGGAAATATTACGGCAGAGAAAACAGACCCATTCCATCAAAAATACATCCGAAACTCAGTTGAATAATATATGCATTTTTCATAGTGAATTACATGAAATGCCCCTATCCCATCATTTTTAACTATTTGAGAAGGCCAACCTTTCATCTTGACACAATTTTAGTATTTACTATGGACTTCATGCAAGAATCCACTTCATAAAGTGACAGCACTTAGACCAACGATTCCCATTTTCTATAGATGACATTATCAGTCTCCCCCTATTTCAACTTCCGTTTTGATTTAATTCGATTAGACAATTACCAGCAAACCTAAAACACTAACTCATAGCAGTAATATAGGAGAGAAAGAGCAAAGCTGGTTGGCATGCCCTATATATGAGGAAGATTTTCAAGTATTGCTCCTTTCAAGACGCCTGATTAGAAGTCTATGATTGCAATCACTAATTCTTTTCTCAAGGGTCACACAATTGTTCAGATGGCCTAGAAATTGCAATTACAACACAAAATGAGGGATGCTGGCTGATGGTCCTTTCTCTGAAATCCAATCCACTTTTAAAGTACACTGCATTCCAGTAATTGCTTTTCATCAGTACTCTATTTAGTTGTAACATTTTATAATTTTGCATTTTCATTGAAAAATCACATTATACCACAAATATTGGGTTTATAGGAGTTTTCACATCATCACAAGTCTTATTTTCCAGTTCCAGACCTCAGAATTTCCACATTTTAGAAATACTGTGGTCAATCTGCTTCCCTTGCAGCCACATGTCTACTCGCAAGTGTGACATACATAGGTCTTGCTTCTTAATATGCTACTGACATAATTATCTCGGACAGTCCTTTGCTCCACAAATACTAAAAGTGAATGAATGACAAGCCACTCCAAATTGTACTGGTTGCTATATTATTAGAGTTAAAAATAATAAATGAAAGAATAAATGAATGATCATGCATTCAGGATACATTTTTGTAATAACTGGAGGAGCAAGAGTTGGATATTAAACAGTGTTATAGATGTGGCAGCATCGTTGCCATCGAGCTCACCCCCTTCCTGAAAACTCTTGCTTCCTGCTTCCAGGTCCTCACATGCCTGGTGTTCTCTGGTCTCTCCTTTCTTAGTGCCACCCCCCAACTTTGTGGGGGTTCTCTTTTACCTAACAATGGAGTGAACCAGGCTTCTTCTCCACATTCATGTATTAATAATTACCTAAGCACCTGCCTTACGAGGAACCCTAGAAATGACTGGAAGAATAAGAAAGTATCACTGTTCTCAGTGGGAAAGCAAGACCAAACAACTTCAGTACGATGTGGTTGTGATGTTACTCAAAACACTGTCAAGAAGAACTAGGAGAGCACCCAATGAGAGGGGTAGAGGTAGCAGAGGAGTGACTTCATGGCAGGGGATGCTCAGGAGCTTGCCAAACAAATTAGTCAAGAACAAGCATTCTGGATGACGGGAACAGCCTGTGCATGACATGTTCAGGAAATGGAAATAGTTTCCTCTTGTTGGAACAAAATACATGGAGGGCAAGTAGAGAGAAACAAAATTTAACCAGGGGGCATGGCACTGGGAAAGAAATTTTTGAGTGACATGAGCCATTCTTAATCTCAGAAGTGCCGCTTTGCCATTATGTCAAGAAAATTTTGGAGAGCAGTGAGGCTGATGTTAATGAGACCAATTCAGGGGTCATTTAAGAAGTCTAGGTGATATGAGAGGAGTGGAGAAGTAATGCACTTAGTCCTAAATATGAAATAATAATAATACCACACAATTCTTATATAGTGACTGAGACAAGCTAGGTGTTGGGCTAAGCACTCCATGCATATCTCCCAAACCCTCAGACAGCGCCATGCTCTATGTACCACTATTATCCCATTATACAGATGAAGGCTCTGAGGCAACAGTCCATGAGTAATGTGTCCAAGCTAACAAAGCTCTGCCTACCAGAGTCAGAATTCGAATCCTGGGTGTCATACTGCAAAGTCCTTGCTCTTACCCACCACACCATGCGAAAGTGGGAGATCTGAGTGCACAGGGTCAAGAAGCAGCAGTGCAGGGTTCAGAGGCACAGACCTGAGAGGGCCTGCTCTGATCCTCACCTGAAACAGTGATCCTCTTCCTGAGCTTCAGTTGAAACTCTAAAATCTTAAATTCTTAAAATGGATTTTTGCAAGATTACCACACGGAATAAGATAATGTATGTAAACTAGACCACCATACCTAGCACAAAGAAAGCACGGGTATAAATTGTAGTTCTCATTCTACAGAACATTCCCTACATTCTCCATATAGGTGCTCTTCACCAAGGCAGCAGAAATGGGTAGAGAGGTAAGGAGAAGCAGGGGTGGGCAGGACTTAGGGGACACAGGATGGTAATTTTGGGATATTTTCTATTCGTGAAAAGTATTTTCAAGGCAGGAACTAGATTATATTTCTTTTATTTCTGGCAGTTTCTGGCAAATACTAGTTTGTCAAATATGTGTAGTAGGGTTATAAATTTATTTTTGGGGGGGTTATAAATGTAATTCATAATTCAGTATTAATACACAAAGGAAAAGAAGTAATTCCTTTATTTTATCTATAGCTGAACTGTTCCCCTCACAAGCTCTCCTCCACAGGTTAATAGTGAAAAGCATTCAATATTGCTATTATCCAACATAAAGCTTAGTTGGATGCAATAGTTTAAACAATCCTTTCAGGGAATGCTGAGTCTCTTTTATAAAAATAATAATCTCTGCCTTTCCCATTGTTGCCCTGCTCCTCTTACCTCCCTTCTTTCTCTACCTAAAATAGCACACAGGTGTATGCTTCACGTCAGGATAAGCCCACTCAACACAAGACTGCCGGGAAGCAAGCAACAAGACAACAGACTCTTCAATATTCTCCAAAGCACTCGTTCTAAAGATAGGTCTGTTCACGTCCTGCAAGGCTGCTGTTCCTCCCTCCCCCCTTCCCCTCTCCCTGCCCCCTGTGTCTGAGGGTGCAGTCCTTCTTTGTCCATCCATCTCTACTTTGTGTGTTGGGATCAGCCATCATACTGGCTAAACTTCAAGGCCAAAAGAAAACTAAAAATTTCTCCCAACTAGTTAATAACACATCTCTTATTAAAGTTTAGACAACCCTGGATGTTACATGTAGCAGAAGCTGTATTCAAAGGTCTGTCAAATCCAGTTATATAAAATTTATCATAGAAATTTGGAAATAATTTATCTTTGGAATACAGAAGATTAAAATCTTAAAATGTAAAATAAATGGAAAGCGATCAAGTTATACCTAATCAATAAAAAATATGACTAGTTTTGAGGGGTTTGATGTGAGTTCTATGCATGTTGCAAAATGGTCTGCAAGAAAATTATATATAACTAGTTCTTTTCTTGAGGCAGAGCTATATGCATGTTTGTCTGAAATTAGCAATAAACTTTAAATCACACAAACTCTTAGGTTTGGGTCTGACATTTATAGGATATGGGAAGTCTTTAAGAAACACTTTATTTCTAAGTCAATATCCTGCTTGGTAGTTTCATCTTTTGAAGATGAAAATTGATTTTTCACAACACTGCAAATAGGCCATCCCCCTGCCCCATTACTATGAAGTGCCAGAAACACAGGCAAAACCCCAATCAACTGGCCACAGGCAGCCTCATGGTTCACCAATTCAGCATGATCTACGCAGGATGCCATGGTAAGGTGACTTTTCCAATGTTTTTAAACAATTTTTTAAAAGACAGGTAAATAGTACTTTTGTTACAAGCTGTCATAGTTATTTTACCTGAATTTTTATTTCAGACAACAAGGAAAAAGAATTGTCTCAGATCTATCACAAAAAAAACCCAGCGTGTTTACTTGTGACAAGCTCATTTCTCTATAAGGACTGAAGGATTAATAGTCATTGGGTCAAGTTTGAAAGCTGTTATTTAATTTATGAGCTTCCCCCCCCCACCAAAAAAAAAAGAAAAGAAAAATCAAAACAGAAGAATAAAAAGTATTTTTCTGTACCATTTTACTCTCATTGGAAGAATTGAGGAGATACAGCAAATGAAAATGTTGGGATATTTCCCACAATATGATACATGGAGTTTTTGAGAAGAAATGTGGCTCAGTATAGTCTAAGGACTCTCTGTCCCTGCCCTGCTGATGTTGGGTACTTACATGATTATACCAGAGATGTTCCACTTACAGTTGAGAGGTAGAAAGCCACAAACAAACAAACAAACAAACAAATTACTCTCTCCCTAACAATGAAAAATAGGGCAAATTAAGCTACAGAATCATAACTTTTCTAACCAGAGAGCTGACATCACAAAGCAACACAAGTCAATTGAATACAAAAGAATGACAAATTTTTCCAAAGAAAGATGGGACAAACTGTTCTGCCATTGATAAGGTATGGGGAAACCTGGTATGACAAAAGTAGCTTTGATTTCATAAATTTTTAAGGACAGAGTATGCATTAGCATGGCAGCTTAGAAAATTAGGAGCCCCAGACATGAGGACCCACACCCTCTTGCAAGTCTCCACTGTGTGACCATGAACAAAACGAAGGGCAGGATCAAGGAGCAAGAGCAGTGGCAGAAGTGTCAGGAAGTCAATGAATGCCACTTGGGACAACACAAGATTCCATCCATTTCCTCAGACCATTCTCTCACATGAAG
The DNA here is from genome assembly GCF_011100685.1 of Canis lupus familiaris. Taxonomy (NCBI): domain Eukaryota; kingdom Metazoa; phylum Chordata; class Mammalia; order Carnivora; family Canidae; genus Canis; species Canis lupus. The sequence goes on along the minus strand of NC_049222.1, from coordinate 38,968,859 downwards.
CAAAAACTTTAAGGTATGAGGGCCACGGGAGGCAGGAAACCCTCTTGTCCCCATAGCACAGTCAAGATTCCAATGCTTATGGGGGAAAGATAAAAGCAAAAAGCCCTCTGTTCCCAGGGGAGGGGTTGAAAGGAGCAGGAAATTCTCTCCCACCCATTGCCTTGATAAGGAGATGGAGTGGAGGCACAGGGATGCTGAGAAAACCCTACTCCCAGGCTCAAGTTCAGAGAACCTTGCTGAAAATGGAGATGGGACATAAGAACCAGACCCCTCCCACCATGCATCCAACTCCTATCCCATCCCCAATTCTATTGGCTCCACCATAAACCTTGGGCCTAGTAATAAGCAATTATAGTCTACTTCTGGAGAAAGGACCAGAATGGCCCAGGTATGAAGGAGCTGTCCAATCTGAGGACAGAGCAGGAGCATTATCAAAAACCCTTCAGCACTGCAGGGTCTACTCTAAGCACAAGATAAGAGTAACCCACTGTTGGAAAAATTTGAAGTCCATAGAGCAATCATGGTTAACTACAGCAAAGACAAAACCGAAACCAACTCAACTATAGACTAGACTGACTCAGCCACAGTGATGAGGAAAACAACTTTTGTTCTTCAGAGTTGCTGCCTAGGTATTTTATAGTACAATAACCCTGCTCACCCTCAGAGTCTGGACATTTCAATAAGGACTTGATTTTAGGATATATGCTCTAAATTTCCACTTTAGTTTTCCTGGGGCAGCTTTTAAAATAGCTATTTAGAGTTAAGCCCACAAAAAGTTAGTGACTTTTACCCCAAACTATCTTTAAGTGATAGATTCTTCTATCCTGCTCTCAACCTCCTGCTCATCCATCTAGGACAGAGGATTGACCTTCTCCTGGCTCACTGCACACTCATTCCTCATTTTTGGAATCTGTAAGCAACGAATCTTATAAATTTACTCCCTTTATGTGGGTGTATTGAAACTGTGCCTTCAATCAAACTGAGTGTAGGGTTTTCACTTCCCCAAAGTGGGAGCTTGGATGCTAAGGGAACTAACTACTTGCTGACCTCGTGTGGGTGGCTTGTGCCTTTTCATTCACCTGGTCATAATCCGCAAAATCTTAATTAAACACACCAGCTCCGGCTTCTTAACACAACCATCCACAATAATGGCTTGACAAAACAAGAGGTGTATCCATTTCTGGATGTTATACTACCCAGTCTCTTCTGGTCTTCAATACAATGTCTGACATTCAATCAAAAATAATGAGGCACACAAGAAAGCAAGAAAAAAAGATGACTAAATAAGTCTTTGTCTTTATTAAGTTCCTGCTTAGGGGAGAAGACTATTAGTCAATAGCTAAAATGGATTATAACAAAGTACTATATTAGAAATATCTCCAAGTGTATTAGAAGTAGTACACATATAGGGAAATGAGTAATTATTTCTGCCTAGAGGGAGGTACCAGGGAAAGCAAATAAGAGACATTAAGTGAGAATTTGCCATGAGGACAGAAGGAATGAGCCTTTCAGTAGAGAAATTGCTGTGTGAAGGCACGGATGAATGAAGAGGACATGAAATATTGGCAATTTCACAGTTAGGCCAGTAGAGCCTCAGGGGAAAACAGTTCTCACATTGTTTGCTGCTTTCCTTATGGTGTCTGTGAATGTATATTAGTATACAATGCTAATTGTTCTCTGCAAACAGGAAAACAAATTGACTATATGCTGGGGGTGAAGTGATTCCTTACCACCAGAGTGGCCCCTAGAAGAATGATTTTTGAGCAGCCTCTGGTTCATTCATAAGCTGGTATTAGAAAGGTTGGGTTTTCTTGCCACTGGTGATTGCTGATATTTAATTGAAAAAGATACTCTTAAGTGATACTCAATGAAGCTCACTCAGCATCCCAAAGACAGACTATTCTCCTCCCTACAAAAAATTCATATTAGCATACATTTGAATAAATTTCTTACATTTCTCTAGTCACAGGAAATATACAAACATTTTTCTCCTTTATCTTTCTTATTGAAAAGTTGAATTAAGACAACCGTATGGCTTGTAACACTTCTCATTAATGGTAATTAGCTTCTGTATTTGAACAACATAAACATTCACATGTGTGTTTTAGAGAGATATAAAAATTATAACCTTTTGGAAATCACCCAAAGCTAAACTGTGAAAGCTTTTGATTACAAAGTACATTGAGGAAATGGCGCAATTGCACAAAACTTTCAATACAATTGGCTTAAATTGATTTTCAGTATGGAATTTAAACTCTCATAATATAGTTAGTGCAGTTTATTTATAGGCTGTCACTGAGCCGTTTGGGAAGCTACACAAATGCTATGTAATTAATCTTTTCGCTGCTCTCCATTTTTTCTGTGAGAAAGTTGACTCCCTTGGTGTAGATATACCCTCTACACAGATTAGGACAGAATGTGTAGATTCCACAGGGGCAGGGGTGCTGTGGAATATTTAAATCTCCATTGGTGGGGCATCTGGGTGGCTCAGTGGTTGAGCATCTGCCTTTGGCTCAGGTTGTGATCCTGGGGTCCTGGGATCACGTTCCACATCAGGCTCCCCGGAGGGAGCCTGCTTCTCCTCTGCCTAGGTCTCTGCCTCTCTCTTTGTGTCTCTTATGAATAAACAAATCTTTTAAAAAAATAAATCTCCATTGGTATCATTGATATTTCCTTCTTTCATCTAGATAGATAAGGATCAGGAACTCCAGAATCTGTACTAAATACTCGTTTCCTTATATATTCGTTGCAATCTTGCATTCCTTTATTTAAACCTGTGCCAAATAAGATGGAAATGCAACATGGTCAGGGAACACAGACTATATGCATATCCCTGCTTCTCAGACCTGCAGATACATTCCCAGGTGTGCAAAGTCGGCTGAGAGTTCGAGCACTAGGATAAGCATGAAGCATCTTTCTGGATCATTCATTTCCCTCAAGTATTTTTTGAGAAAACATTTTTTTTTGTAAATAAATGTAGTTACATCATGAGTTATAATGCAAATTAGAATTAGAATATTTGTATGATAAAACAAATGGTCTTCACCTTTGCCCGAGAATACCACTAGGCTCCTTGTTTATGCTCTTCTCCCATAAGAGGGACCATAGTGAATACTGTAAGAAATTCTGATAATTGCTGAGGTGAGTTAACAAAAGATGTATAGAAATCTAGAGGTATGGTTGTAGATAATAGGAGGCAGTTCTATGATAGTCATGATTCTTTAAGAGATCACAAGCATGAAGAAATGCATTAAACAAAAACTCAGCTACCATGAACTGCCCAACAAAGGAAGTGATGAGGCTTGAATTTCTGCTCAGCCTATGGTTTCTCCGGAGTCCCAGAACCACATGCCCTCAACAGAATGGATCAGATATCTTTTCTAAATGTTCTACATTCAATACCACCACCTTTAAAATGGGCATTCCAGGAAAAAAAAAAAATCCACAGTTCAATAAAAACAGCCCAAATAGGAAAAACAAACAAGCAAACAAATGAAACCCTGTCTATAAAATTTGTTTGAGCTGCCTTGAGGTCCAGATATTCTGATACCTGTTTTCCCACTCTAGATTGTGATGTGGCTCCCTGCCCCCCCCCCCCCGCCCCCCCCCCCGCAATGTCAACTATCTGACTCTCTGGCCTAGTTTTCAGAACATCCTTTGACACCAATGACCTCTCTCTACCACTGGCCTGTGATGCTGACTCTAGGCAGCATGTGACACCCGCCCCCCCCCCCCCCCCCCCGCCGACCATCTGCTCAGATACAGGTGGTGGAACTCCAGCTTGCTCTTTCCACAAGAGGACTTAGGGTGTTGAGCAAGACTCTCTTGCCTCTATAGATGGCCTGCCTCCACCTTCTTACCACTCTTCCTTCACTGAAGCTGCCCTGTGCTAAAGGCTGACTGCCCTCTGAGCTATGTCACCGTTGGGAAGTGCAGAAAACAGAATACCACAGGGGTCAGAATCAAAGAGAAGCCAGGCCTACTCCCAGCTTTCTGCTGTAGATGAACCTACTTCTCCAGTGTTCTCTGTGATCCAGGTAAACTAACCATCGTCCTTTCTGTAATTGAAAGAAGAGAAAAGGACACTTCTAAAAACTTCACATCAAGGTTATACCTTCTGGCAACAACACTACTACTAAAGCTGGTTAAACCATCAATTCCTTGAGGTTTCTATATATCTCTGGGCCTACTTTGCCTTTGCTCAAACTAACAGAGCTCTATTATTTTTCTACTTCAGTACATTGTGAGAATTGCTTAACCTTGGAATAAAAATTCATGAGGTGGTAGAGAGACAGCATTCATCAGAGGTGCCTGCGAAGGACATGCTTTGGGGGCCTTCCTGTTCCTTCCCCTAACTTTTTTTGCATTTAGCTCAGCAGGCAAGAAAATCATGGGGAAAAAATTTCTTTTACTGTAGAGCAGACTTAAGAGACACCCCCAGGCTTTGTATGCAATGCCTGATTCTGACAGTTTCTCCCTGCACACTCAGTGGGGGAGTGTGGCAGTCACAGCCCTTTCCCTTCCATGCTCAACATAGTATACAATACATAAAGCACTCTTCAGAAAATTACCTCTTCCAAGGTCCTAAATGATACCCTGGTGCCCTGTAAGAGTTGATTTCCATCACTGTAAAAATTAATTCACCTCATATAGTAAGCAATCTACTTCTTGAGAGTAATTTTGTTATAGGATCAAAGCCAATACTTGGCAAAAAGGGGAGATGTCTCTTGTGAACTCCACCACAAATGGTTCTTGAAGCAGTAAGGTTTTTTTTGTTTGTTTGTTTACTTCAGATACTATTTCAAAAATGACAATCATTATTATAGAATATTTTCAAACAGTTAATAAAAAGGAAACAAAGTCAATTTCTTGTAGGTGGCATATGAAAAGACTTTTGCTCATCTTTTTAATCACCGAGGACGAATGATATTTGGGAGGTGCAAATCAGAATGGGGGGGGGGGAGCTGAAGAAGAAGGGATAAATGTTCTGTCAGAGTGATTGGTGACCAAAAAAACAAAAAACATTGGCAGCCCTGGTGGCGCAGCGGATTAGCGCCTCCTGCAGCCCAGGGTGTGATCCTGGAGACCCTTATAGAGTCTCACGTCGGGCTCCCTGCATGGAGCCTGTCTTCTCCCTCTGCCTGTGTCTCTGTGTCTCTGTGTCTCTCTCTCCCTCTCTCTCTCTGTGTGTCTCTCATGAATAAATAAATAAAATCTTAAAAAAGATAAACAAACAAAAACATTGGAAAACCAATGAGTCTGTTAGAAAGGTAGAATTTGAGTCTTGACCAGAGGGCATTCATCTCCTTTGCTTTATGTAAACTCAGCCACTTCACCTCAACATCAGAGAACTTAGCTGGAAGATATCAGAACTGTCCAACTAGGGGGGCATAAAACCTGGGAAATGTCATAAGCACCTGTGGGAAAGATCGCTTGTAGGTTTTGGAAGGAGATTCAATCAAACATTCATTTCAGTTTCTCTAGAAGGCATATTCATTCACTTATTCTTTGACAGTCTTAGTAGAGCATTTCCTTTGTGCCAGGTCCTGTAGTAGGCTAGGAGGACATAAAGATGTGAGAGATAAGTCAGGGAGCAGGGCTGTGTCATAAAGGGCCTTACATGCCAAGATGAGAAGTTTGGATTTTCGTGTAAGAACAATGGAAATCATGAATGTTTTAGGTAAAAAAAAAAAAAAAAAAGATATAATATGGTTTGCCTTTTAAAATACAACAGAGAGATGTTGTAGGGAGGCGGAATTGGAAATAGCTCGTCACAAGTCCATCACTTTGGCAATAGGAAGATGTGTCCTAGAAATAGGTGAGACTAAGATTCAAGTTAAGTTCAATAAAAAGAGAAATTTTTATTGAAATTTTTCCTTTTTTCCCTTTTCCTTGAAAACCTCAACATTTGACTTTTTTCCCTTCTTTTTCCTTCTGTTCTCCCCCCCCCCCCCTTTTTAAATGGTAGAATCAATAAGTGTTTGGCTTAATATAAGAGAAATGTAAGCTTACCATAAAAACTGTTAAAATATACCAGTGTAGGAAAAAAAATGTAAAACTCTTCCTCCCTGTTGTAGTCTCATGCTGGGCAGATAATTATTTATAGTTTCGTGTATCCAGGATTTTAGTTTTATGAACACAAAAGAAGAAAAATATAAATTAATAATAGTGATTTGGTAAATGATCATCAGCTTGAAAAGGAAACTTGAAATATAAATAATGATCCACAATACGAAAAGAATTCAGTACTAGGTGGATATGGAAAAGGACATATGTAGGTAATCTTATTCAAAGTGTGCCTATAAGACCACCTGAGTAATTCCTGTTTTTTTGTGCATCCCAGTGAATCTCCAAGAATGGAGCCCCAAAATCTGCATTATAACGGACTTCCCAAGTGATCCCAGAGCACACTTAACTCAAGAACCACTAGCTCAAAGTATGTAACTTTTGTCTTAAACAGTGAACAATTATACATCTTTAAAATGGATAGATGTCACTTTAAAAATCTTTAATTTCCTTTTTAATTGTAGGAAAAGTGTTTTTTCTAATGGTTTATAGCCACCAGAACATGTTTGGAAGAAATAGTCATTGTCTTCCTCCTCTGCTCCATTGCAGAGGGACCTCAATTAGTCAACACTCCTGGCCTCTCTCTCTCTCTCCTCACTTACTCTTTCAAGGGAAGAAAGAGGAACTTAGCTGATTGGGAATCAGGAGGGAAGCGGCTGGCTACTTTCCCCCCAGTCCTGCCTGGCACTTTCTTTGGGATACCCTGCTGCAGTGTGGTTTTCTTCCAATTCCCTCCATGCCACAGGCTAAGTCAGAAAGTCTATGGGGAAGCCCAATGTCACTGGAGAGCTAGTTCATGTCCTTCACTTTTCCTTTCAGCAGTAACAAAGCAGACATTTAAGTCCACTTTCTATCTGACTTCTGTATCTGTCATCCGGCTCCTAATCAAGTAGGAGGGGCGCTATGTGCTGCTTTCACTGAACTTCAGTGCCATCTCAGTGGGTCATGGAGACTCGCCCTGCTCAGAGCCACTTAATGCCTATGCTATTCAGCTTATTTTAGTGCTATCTTCTTTTAGTGTTAAGTGGAGTCAGTTAAGTTCTACCAATGCACAAAAGTAAAAATACAGGCTTTTGTTTTGAAAGACAAAACTGTTAACTCACTCTGTAGTTATAGAAGATCATTTCTTAGATCTCAAAGTCCCGGATTAAAAAGGAAGGGATTCTCAAGGTATTTCAATAAATATTTCTGAATAATTCAGAAGGTGGAAGGAATGTGAAGAAGGAAGTGAGGAGAGAGAGCTCTAGCTCACTTTTTTGCCTTTCGATCTGTCATAAACACTAGTTTGGCTGAGAAGGATGTGAAAGTAGCATTGAATTTGGGTGATACACTGGTTCAGCCACTACCCAATACTCTAGGTAACCTTCAGCAAGTCACCAAACACTCAAATACTCCTGGACCTCAGTTTTGCCCAAAGGTCTTGGATCACAGCTGCTTTGTTATTTCTTCCACTATTTAACTACTTCCTGCTTCTGTGGGCTTGTGCAGGAGTCCTCACTGACAGAAGGCTATCCCCTTATTTTTCTTTGAATATAGGATAATTTTTAAATACTAAACTTTTCTCATATCAAGAGAGACTATAACTTCTCCAAAAGACCAACGACAGCAGAGGGTCTGCAAAATGTAGTCAATGAACATGTATTATGAAAAAAGACCTATCAAATGCAAACATGTTTTCTATAAAATGGCAACGTCCTGGGTGTTACAAGCTCTAGATCATGAACCAAGTGGTCTGAACTTTGGTGTGTTTTTTGTGTTTTTCTTTTGTTTAGAGAGAGAGTGTATGTGCACATGCTCAGGTGCAGGGTAGCGGGGGGGGGGGGGGTAGGCAGAGGGAGAGAGACAGACTTCCAATTCCAAGCAGGCTCCACACTCAGTGCAGAGCCCAGAGATATGACTCCATCTTACAACCCTGACATCATGACCTGAGCTGAAATCAAGAGTCAAACTTCTAACCAACTGAGCCACCTGTGTGCCCCAGGTTTCATTTTTTATATCAATTTATGGCTTAACTTTGAAACAGATACCTAGCATTCCTGGTAGTCAGAATAACAGTTTATACAAGTGAGATACAGTCATCTATGGGAATCAACAAATCGTTCTAACCTATTCCTATGAGTAGGGTAGAATAGAAATAAAATTGAGATAGGGGTTTTTGGGTGAATTACTTTGTCTCTAAGCTGTTTCTCACGTGTAAAATGAAAAAAAAAATTGGATGTGAATCCCTTTCACATTCCTTGTTTAAAAGTCTAGGACACAAGCATTATCTCCAAACAGAATTAGTCAGTTGTTTTCCTGTATCTCTTTGATGCTAGCATGTGTGGGTGTTGGAGCAGAAGTGGGAGGTTAACTTTGTAAAGCTAACATCCCAGAATTGCTTTCAAAATACAATTAAGTTGCTTGCAGAAACCTTCCAGTTGAAATCAAAGTACACTTAGAAGATATAAGATACATAAGATAGTATTATGCTTTAGTTAGATAAAATGGCCATGAAATAGTATTGTGCACTTTAATAACCAGGATTTTGAAAATTCTTAAAGTTCATAATAACTGATGAGAGAAGCTTTCAAAAATGTGTCCTCCCTGCTCCAGTAATGTGTCTTGAATTTCTGCATGAAAATGCTCGTTTCTTTGCCCCCAGGTACCAAAGATATGTCTTGTCAGCTTAAAAGATGGTTGGTGCAGAACTCAGAGTGAGCCCCCGGTGTTTATTTAAATAGAGCTTTTGATTCTCAAGCAATTAGCCACTCATGACTTATGACACTGTAACTGATGTCATCAGAGCAGCTAATTAAGTGTAATTATGCACAAGACACTCCATGATGCAAGGGACTCAAAGCTCAAACATATTTCCTGGTTTCTGGATACCACCAAGTTAATAATTTGGCTGAAATTCATCACAGTCTGATCATGAATCTGGCAATGACCCCTTTGAAGAACGCAACCTGCCATTTTTCCAAAAAGTTTAATTTAGTATCCCTAGCCTTTCCTTCGCTTTCTGCAATATTTCCTACACCCTTAATTAAATGAATCAGCTCTGCTACAGCCACTAGTTTAGAGTGATTAACAAAAATAGGCCAGTAGGTTTGTTTTGAGCTTATTTCTATTTCAGCCTAAAGCACAGGAAGTCTTGGGTAATGAGCAGCTGCTGAGAATTAGACTTGCCTGCCTTGATCAAGACTGTGGTGAGTACGCAAGGTGATCGCATGACATCTTGCTCTGTGTGTTCCAGACGTGGCTGGGAAATGCAAAAGGGGAATGCAAATGGGAGCACAGGGCTAGGGGAGGAGCTCAGATTTGAGGATGAAGCAGATCTACATTCAGATCCCTACCCTACTGCCTACTAGCTGTGAGACCTCTGACGGGGAGCTGAGCCCTCGGGAGGACAGTGTTCCTTGTCTGTAATTACAGATGATAATTCCTGCTTCAAAGAGTCATCGTGAAGATTTAATGAAAGAAACTGGTAGGATAAATAGTAAGCTCTCTATTAATGCCAGGCCCCTTCTCCCTATAACCCCTACCCTCTTGCAGGACTTTCCATTGCTGCTTGCATCCTGTCCTTCCCTTGTTCCTTTCCTTCCTCCCTCTGCTCCTGCCTTCAAATACTTAGGACCAGTAGAGAAGTCAAGTAATTAGTACTTTTACTACAATAAGTACATGGGTGGGTGGTTAGGGGTTAAGGAGAGGGGCAAGTAATTGGAAGGCATATTTAATCCAGTTCCAGAGCAAAACTTAGAGTGACCTGGGGGCCAGCAGTCAGTGATGACACGTGGATAACAGAGCTGGTATGTGAGGAGAGCATCATGTGCAAAGGCCCACAAGCCAGAGAAAGCCCAGAACTGCCAGTAGTTCTGTCCGGCTAGAGGCAAGGTACAAAAATGTTGCAGGAAGTAGGCAGAAGCTAGATCTTGAAGTACTCTCTAGACCTCGTTGCAGAATTGAAACTCTACCCAGAGGGCAACTAGGGGTGACTGCAGGGTTTTGAGTGGAGAAGAGACAGGATACACTTTGCGTTTGAGAAAGATGGTGGGTGACATACAGGGATTACTCAAGAAAATGAGGCCTGACAGGAGGCCTTTGAAGTACTCCAGGGAAAATATGACGGCAGCTGGACCCAGAGTCATTAGAATTTTTTATTATCCCTTCTTTAAATGAAGAACAGCGCTTGGGAACTTCTGTGAAGTGTCTAGCTAGTCAGATGGGCTTGCCACCTTTCTCACCTTGCTGGGTGCTATTTATAAGCATGTGCAGTTGCCAGTAGCATGGCTATATTTTCTTTTGTGACTCACAGTATTGAAGCTAGAGTTCTGGTCCAGCTGTTGAGTGCTGTGGAGCCAGCTACCCTCCTAGATGGTGACCGATGGCTCATTTCTGTGCCAAGAGAGAGCCTCCCTGACAGAACCACCCTCACAACAAACAAAGCACGTGTAACAACAGACTCGACTAGACTTCTCAAGAATCTATTCTATTATAGGTATGACTGTGCACTGTGAGTGTGTGAAGGGAAAGAATGTTTCACAAAATATAACCTTCCCACTTAAATGACCTTCCCTAGTGACTCCTGCGAGGACTTGGGAAGACCTATTAGCGTTTAATAAAACATGCCGCATCAATGTAGTTGAAGGGCAAAGTGCTCAAAGAATTCTAATGTCTTAAGAAATGCGCCAACCCTGACACTCTTATGAGAAAGTCAGTCATTTTAGAAGCAATTACTCTAAATTATAATTTTATGAAACTTCAAATTAGAAGGAATTGCTCTTTGGATGTAAAAAAAATAAAGAATTTTATACTTAATTTAAAAAATAACTTGCAAATAAAAGAACGTTTTCTTTGAGTTAATGGGGAAAAGGGGATTGCTTGGCATGTAGAACTGATGTTTAAAAATGTGCTCTTACATCCACATAAGTACAGTAACCGCTGTTATTCCGAGAAGCATAAGTGAATAGCAGGGGGCATCATTTTAACACTGGCAATTTTAAAAATTATTTGGGCTCATGGTATTTCTTTGCCAGAGAGCAATGAAGTGTGAAACCAATCCAGTGAAACTAGATAGATTGGGACACCACTACTTACATATTTTTACCAAGCATTCAACACGCAGACACCATCTGAACTCTATGGTTCAAGATCATAAATCCTCCTGTGAGGCTCGTTTGTTAATATTTGGGCTCATTTATCATCTCAGAGGACAACCACAAAGGAAAACACAATTGAATACAGTCGATCCATAATACTCACGTGTTTGCATTGAAACCTAATTTAAACAAAAAGAAACTTCCCTGTATTTTCTTCCGACTCCACCTCCATGCCCCCATAGGCCTTAAGAATGCAAATATATTTATAAAAGAGTTTCTACTTTTGTTCTCTTTTTCTTGCCTCTGACCATTTTATTAGGCTACCATTTGCCAATTAGCTATCACACATCATTTCCTGTGAGAAGTGCTTTATAAATAGGATCCCACCCAGTTGCAACAATGCTATGAAGTAGGTTGCTGCTGGGACTACTCTAACAGTATGACAGACTGGATGGCTTAAAACAGAAGTTATTTATCATTTATCTTTTCAATTTGTTTTCACTGGGGCTGTCCAGTGTGAATTTTCTCACAGTTCTGGAGGCGAAGAGTCCCAGATCAGGGCTTGATTCCTTCCAAGGGCTATGAGGATAGGATCTGTTTCAGGCCTTTCTCTTTGGCTTGTATTGGCCATCTTCTCCCTGTGTCTTCCCCTTGTCCATGTCAGAGTCTAAATTTCCTCATCTTCTAAGGTCATTCCTATTGATGAGAGTCCATCCTAATGTCTTTTTTTTTAACTTAAGCTCCTCTATAAAGACCCTGTCTCCAAATACAGTCATGTTCTGGGGTACTAGGCTTAGGACTACAACATACGAATTTTGTAGGGGACACAATTCAGCCATAGGTATTCTATTCTATTATATTCCCATTTTACAGCTGAGGAAATTTGGGCTTAGAAAGTCTGAGGCCAGAAAGGGAGTAAATTGTGAGGTGAATATCCTCTGGAGTCTGTCTGATTCCAGACAGTAAGCTCTTAATCCACCACCTGAAATAGCTCTCCAGCCCTGACCCCACCCTATGTCATATCTTGCCCCCTGGCCCATCCCTGGCCTCACCACTGGTATGAAAGTGTGTCATCTGATGAAGCAATACTGAAAATATTTTTCTGCCAGAATTAAGGAGAAATGTAAACAAAGGCACCTTAAATGCTTCTATTCATTATCTACTTAACATGGGATGATAATAAGCACCTTAGAAGCAGAATGTAAGAGAACTTAACCTTGTCATCTAGGAGCTTTCAATTACTGATGAACACCACTAATGCAAACAAGTTGAAAAGATGAATGATATAAAGCTGAGTAAATGTCTATATTAACTAGATAATGAAAGGATTTCCATTAAACAAGAGCAAAGAGATAGGTAGAGCCAGAAGGAAGCTGAGGGAGTTCCATATTTAGATTAGGCTGGTCTGAAGGAAATCTTCATCTCTCTTCCTATTATTCAAGAACAACTGTGGGAAGAGTTTCAGGGACCTCCAAAAATACCCAGTTTTTTCTCAATTTATTTTTTTAAAGCCTATTATATATTTTTGCATATTTTGTTCATGTTCACCTTCAGCAGGATGTTACTGTTACAAATTTTGTAAACATGGTCAAAACAAAATGGCATATTCACAGAAAACTTTAATTACTTCAGTCATGAAAATGAAGTCAAACATCAACTCTTTAAAAAGTTTGATTCTGAATTAAAACGTCAAAATTAGCTGAAACAACATCTTTCTAAGTGTTTTGGTCATTTAAAAGCAAATCAGAAGACATCTGCAATATCCTTACCAATATATAATCACTGGAAAATGATTGTTAGCATCATAGATATGTGAATAACACCTCTTTAATGAGTAAAACTTGTATTTCTCAAGTGATGCAACATTAGCCACAAGGTTTCTGGCTGAAGCTGGCTTTAAAGTGAAATTTGTACACAATCAAATGTTTCCATATCTATCAGAAGTTGATTTGGACAAAGTGAAAGGCTGATTGAACACATACCTTAACATCAATAAATTGTGTAGACCTCTCTCAGTCCCAACTGTGGGGTCATCCTCAGGGGTATGGAAAGTCAGAGAAAGCCATCCTTTAGCCTTGTCCCAATGAGTTACTCATATTGAAAATCTTAATTTTAGCCTATGTTTAGGGACAATGAACTTGATGTTGTTCTCCTCCCTTTCTTCCATGAAGATTTGTCTAAAGTGAAGCGTCATTGGTCCAAGTCACACCTATTATCATATAATAAAAATTTCTTATAATGTAAAACTTGTCAAGGAAGTATGGGTGTACAGGCCCACGTGTTTTAACGCATTCAAACCTAGCAAATAGCTTCAAGTTCAGGTGTACGAAGGAATATGATACATAGCTATGGAAAAAATAAAATCCAGAAACAAATATCCAGAAGCAATCTTCCATGCATTTCTGGGTAAGATTATATGCAGTAAAAAATTCAGCCCACTAAATGGCCTAACAATGGGTTCTTATCTTTGGAAACCATAGTGTTGCCCTCAAACAGTAATATATTTTCACCATTTCTCCCAATCCTACTGAAAAGCACAGTGACACAATTCCAATGCATATGTAAATAATTACTAAGCAGCAGATAATTATGCCCAAATCAATAGCTGGACAGCTGGGTTACTCTATGTCAAAACCCAGGCAATTCAATGAAAGCTCCCCTGAGAAATATTCTTGGTTGTTATGGTGAATTTTGCTGTTACTTTTGCATTTTGATTGATTAATACACAATGCACCTTGGCATATTTTCTATTTGGAATGCAAAATGCTAGTAACACATGAGAAGACTCAGTTGAATTCTCCTACTATTTCCTAATGGATTTTTCTTTAAGCTTTTAGAAACACACCAAAAATTTTAAGTTTATATCTTTAAAAAGACTTCACTTACATAATCTAAAAACAATATGCTAGTCTAAATTAAAGGACTAGTTAAGTGGATAGATGCATCAAAAAATTTCTAGCACATTCTTTAATATTGAAGGAAGGAGTTGATGATAATTCTTTGAGATGTGTAAATGTGGCACTATAAAGTATACAGTTAACTTTAGGATTGCTGCATTAGTTCTATATGCATTCATGGAGGACGTTGATGAATTCTGTACTGAGACAGTGCATATCATATGTTTGTTAACCTTCAAGGGGAATGAAGAAGAAAAATGAGAAGGGTGTTCCAAATATTAAAACATATTTCACTGGGCAGCAAAGATAGCTGGTTTCTACTGCAGTTTTCTTCTTCTGGCTTACAAGGTTCACCTCAATTGGTCTAGTGGGAAGAATTCTAACATTTTTTATACACACGTGTTCCAATCTTCCTCTCTTAACTCACTGCTCACAATCCTCATCCCACTTTCTCAGTGCCAACAGCCATACTTACTGTTGACAAAATGTGGTGTTTTGTGCTGGTAGCCTTGTGGGGATAACAATTTCATTTAACTTATGTGCTATCTCAACAAGACGGGTGACATTGATTCAGGGAAGTGACTGGAGTTTTATCAGCTCATCTCCAAGGAGGTACAGGACAGCTTCAACTAACCACCTTTGACTTCTTGTCCATGGACAATTCCATTGACCTATCACAACATGGACTACCACTTTCTTTAAGTACTCCTGGAAATTTCTATTTCATCTCTCTCTATATATTTTTTTAAACACACAAGGCCTCCCTCTCTCTCTCTCTCTGTTGGCTGCCATTTGAAATTATAGGCCTTGTGTCTTTTGATACTGGATCATTGTCAAGCTTGAAGGGATCTGGTTAACTTTTTTCCAAGGGCACCATCACCCAGGAAAACAATATATTCTTCCAACCTTCCTCACCCCATAGCCCCATAACTTGTCACAGCCCATATTCTGATTTGCATTGGAAATATAATTTGTAATTGCCTAGAAATTAACTATAGAATTTAAATTTCTCTTCCGGGATTACTAGAGTAGTCCAATCTATTTTGCTTCAGTTTCTATTTGACATGAGTATTTAAATGTAATTTTTTCATTAAAGAGATGATGAATGAAGAACATAATTTAATGGAGTCATGCCTAATAAAATGAGAAGGGTTTGGACGATAATTACTAATCGGGATTTTTTTCCAGAAAATTAAATGTTCAGTTTCTCTGTGCCTCTTTTTTTGTAGGTGAGAGCCTCTGCTATCTCATGATTCCTCTTGCAAAATATTAAAATGAAGCTGTTGCTGAAGAGTTGAATATAAAGTAGAATTTCCATATATCCTCAGGTATGTTCTCAGGTATTGGATTTTCAGAGGGAATTTATATCCTTTCACAATAGCACTGCCTACATGATGCTCCCTACCTCAACCTCATCATGATAAGGATGGGTATGTTCCCTTGGAACATGCTTACATTCCTGTCTTCGGTGTGGAAACATTTTCTTTTCATCCCCTCTTAGCTACTATAAAAGAACCATCTTTTATTCTTCAACAGTATCTCTGAATTGTGCCACTTAAACCATTTGCTTGGCCATGTTTTCTGGTCTCTGAGAAAAAGGAGATCATGACTTGGACTTGGTAGCTCAAATCTCTTGCCTTCTCACATCTTCCAAATAAAACAAATAAAAGGAGGTCAGAATAATGAGACAATGTGTAAACTAAGGTTCTCTGTGCTCAGAGGTTTTGCTTGATAAAAGTGTGCTTGTGTGTGGAAATGTGTCTTCATATCTGTAATAATAGGGCACTGTTTTACCTCTACAGACAATCAAAAGAACTGAAGTGCAGTTTCTCAAAACTAAGTCTAAGATTAAATATTCAAAGTACAAGTGAATCAACAAACAAGCTACTGTAACACACTCTGAGTAGAAATCTAAATCTCAGAGGACCAAAGCTCCTCTAAAGTCCTTTCTGAGTTCCCTATCCTCGATTTCTGGCCACTCAGTCCAAAGGATCAGGCTCTCTATGACCCAGTAATCAAACTGAATTCAAGAAGGGAAAGAGAGAAGTCCATATGTAGATGAAGATTCTCTGGGAAACACACACATATGCATGCGTGGGCAAACACACACCTAGAGTATAAAATGCTTCTAACCCTCAAAAGGTCGGAGGTAAGCAAGTCTACTAGTCCATCATCAACAAGGCCACTCAACAAAATAAAATGAAGGGTGCTCAGCACAATCAGCAAGAGAGTTTGTATCCAACTGAACTTGTAATACTAAACATTAAGCATCCAGCCACAAAATGCTGGATTTTTCCTTAACATTGATACACACATGTCTAAATTCTCTAGCTTGTCAATTCTTTTTTCTTAACCTCAATACCTCTCAGCAATAACCTTCACATACCATAATTTTCATTAGTGTGCCTCATCCCTAATTCTGTAGAAAATCTTTTATCACCAAATGCTTCTACTGCATCTCCTCTATAAATTAGTTCAAACATATGTCACTCCTTATCTATTACCCTGATCACGCTTGAATCTCAACAACCTCCCCAAATGCTCCTAGCTTCCCATCTATAGTTTCAAATTTTTGCGTAACTTAATCTTACCAAGCAGTCCTTCCTTTCACCGATTCTTTACTCAAGTTCCACAAGTCTGACCAAAATTTTAAAAATCAACAGACTTTTCTAGAGATTTCTTACATTTATTTCCATGTGTATTTTTCCTCTATTCATCTTATAGAGAAGCTTCTATTTTCTAACCCTCAAGTTCTATTTTATTCAAAGCCAGTTGAGCTAAGATATATCAGTTGGGGTTCAGTAAGCGTTTCCAGTTTTACCTTAATTTGATTATCTAAAAATGACGGTAGCAAGTGATCAAAATCAAAATGAACGCTTCTGTTTTAATACATAATCCAGTTATTTTATATCTTCTATATAATTATGTGTTTTATATGTGTATATACATGCTCATATGTAATTTTGAATCTATTATATATTATGCTTGTATAAGCACTTACAAATATGTACAGCACTTATAAATGTCTAATTATTTTTATCCTGCCCTTTAATGAAGGTGTTGAGATCAGTGTCTGAGACTCCTTGAATAGTGGTTTAATGTTTATTGTAACAATAAATGTTATTGTTATCCTACCTCTACCTTCCCATGAAGAGGCCCCGGAAACCAGTTTCAGTGAAGCTTACAGGAAGGAACCAGCTCATTGGGTTTAGCTGAACGTGGAAGATTCAGGGGATCTTTTTCACCAGCCAGAAATAATTATAACCAGGCCCATTAACAAGACTCTGCTTCCATCCACCTCCTTCAATCAGATAACCTTTATTTAATGTCCTAGGGCTGTGTTCTGCTGGCACTTGCTCTGGTCTGTTCTTCTTGTGAATTTATTAGCCAGGAATGTAATTTAATCTGTGATTTCAATTTCCCACCAGCAGATCACATTTGCCATTACCTTCCTTAATAATATTGTTTTTAAAAATATGCCAGTTGTTCTTTACGCTGTGAAATCATAGGGTTAAAACTATGGCATTTTTATAAAAGAATATGGTACACACTTCTAATGCACACTATCTGTTATTGCCAGAGACCATTACGTTTAGCAGAGTGATCACTTAGGTCTAGACATTTGCTGCTATACAAGTAAATTCCATGTGCTTGAGATGCAGAGGAAAATGTGGAGTCATGATGCTAGCTCACATGGAGTGATCTACCCAACATAGTGGTTTACACCATGGGGACAGCACAAATATACCACAATACCTGAAAAATCTGAATTTGGATTTCTAGACTCCTCTGGCATTTTTGCAAGACCCACAAGGAAAGAATTCCAACCATGTACTTACTTTACCATAGAAGAAGTCTGTGATCCAAGCTTAATCTCAAGACCTAATTACATGAAGGCTCAGTTCTCTCATGTCTAAAGAGAACAATGATTCTCAACCAGGATAATAATGCAGGATCAGATGGGGCACATGCATAGTTTGAAAAATCACATATATCATTATAATATCATCCCGTCTCTGGAAAAATAATCTTATTGTTTTAATGATACAAACTAAAGAAATTGGAGATTAAAGAAAATCAAACCAAAGGTTTTTGTTTTATTTTGTTTTTTAATCAAAAGAGACTCTGGATTTAAAATAGCCAAAAACAAGTGAATGAAATACTCTTTCAGATCTAAGACCTATGATTTCCCCCTCCAGAGAATAGATTGCTCCACCATCAGCATTTGGCACTGAACATGGAAGGGCTGGTTATTTCCTGTAATTAGTACTGCATATCAGCAGTAATAACAAATTTCAGTCTTGCTTTGATTAAATATAAAACATTTAATTCAAATATTAGTCAAACACACAGATAACACAAACATCCGTTCAGATCCTTGTATGACTTGGCTTCTGCTGACCTCAAACAGCCCCAGACTACCCCAGGCCTGCTAATCTTGAATCATGTAAATCACATTCTGAAATGTTTTAAAGAACTTACAACTTCTTAGTTAATAACAAGCTAACAATGTGCATCCTGTTTATCTTAAAATCACTCCTGACAGAGGAATGGGCTTCAGACCAGACTCACGTGGATTATCTCCCCAGTGAGTAAAACGTTTCACACTCAAACATTTAATGTTTAAAGATCAGGACTGTTAGTTAAATGAATTAATCTGGTGTGAAAACTATTTGCATTTTTAACATCATCAGAATTTCTTTCACCCCCAACTGTTTAGTACATTGCTTGTATGATTATAATTAGCGAGAGAGGGAGAAAAAAGTCATTTCATTCAATGCTAAATGGCATTCAAGAATTCTCCAAAGAACCACAGAACAGGTGGGTGGGGCAAGGGAGCCAGGAGGGCTCTCTTTAGAGACAAGGCATCCTGTCAGCAACGAGAAGCCCAGTGTCTTCTTAAGACAATAGTTAATTTTCCCATGTTTATCCAGTATTCAACCCATTCATCCAAATATTCTGGAAATATTTTTTGAGTCAGGCATTTTGCTACATGATGAAGGACATTAAGTCAAAAGAAACGAGTTTCTGATGAATGGGGCTGGAAAGTTAGTTTATCTCTAACTTGGGTAAATGAGATTCTGGGATTTTACCAGGGGTTGCTAGCAATCAGGTTCCCATGCATGTGGTCTCCAGCATCCAAGAACTGGCCTCAGTCTCTGCCTCCCCTACCATGTTTCTCTTAAGCCATGCCTGCCTTCTTTCCTCCTTTCTGTTCCCCAAACATGCAAAGCCCATTTCCGCCACTGAGCTTCTGCACTGGTGGATCCCTCTGCTGAAAACTCCTGCCTGGCACCATCTTTCTTTAGGTCTGAGCCTCCAGATTACCTCCCAGGAGTTCCATACAGCATCCTCTGTTATCTCCATCAGCTCACGATTCTCAATAATCTGGTTGACTTGTGTCCCTGTTCATGGCCTGCCTCTCCCACTAGAATGTAGATAGAGTCAGAGCACGGACCTTCTCCAGAAAATATCACATCTGAGTTAAGCTAAAAAGACAAGAAGGAGTTAGGAGAACAAAGGAGAAAGGAGAAGAGTGCTTTTACACATATATTCATTTATGCATAGAGATATGAAAGCACATAGGTGATTTGCTTTGAGATAAGGGACTTATGTTAAATATCTTTCTCTTACCCAATCTGCCGCAGTGGCCTTTTTACTACTCACAAACAATGGCAGGGCTGCTTAATGGAGCGCATGCTGCATGAAATTCCACATGGATTGACTTATGTACATTAAATCTAATCCACCTCACAACCCCATGATACACAAAAATTAAATATACTGCCTAAAGTCCCTCTATTAACATAACAGAGCCAGACTTCTGTACAAGCTAGTTAAACTCCACAGCTCTGAAGTGCCGAGCTGAACACCCTTCTTTATTGCATTTGGGCATTATAAGTTTTTAATAATACAACAAAACGTCATAGAGAGGGAGCTTATATGCTGGGCTCAGCCATGGTGCCAGTGGTAACCACTGTGCCGGACTTGGTCTCATCATGCTCCAGGCCAACTGGTGACTACCTCCCTGTCCAGGATGACTACCTCAGGCCCTAAGGGCCTGTTTACTTCAAGATGCCTGAACAAGTGGTGTCATTTCCTGTATTTGCTCTCTTGTGATGAAGAATGTTGGGACAAACTGGCTGAGCCAGCAACAGACATTCAGAATTTCACCCAAGTTAACTAGTTGAGTTGGGTAAGCATCTAGGAGCAGCAAAAGAGAGCCTGGAGCACAAGCCCACAATGAAGGGTGAAGGGAGGAGCCAAGGATGAAAATATGAAGGAGTAGAAGGAGCAGTTACACAAGTGGGCAACTGGGGAGCCCAGAGCAGGGTGAGAGGGTAAGGGTAACAGCTCAGGAAGAGCTAGCTCCCCCAGTGGACACCACAGACTGCTCACAGCCAGCCCCTCCTGCCTCTCCACAGGTCAGCAGGGAGTCACCCCCATCTGAAACCAGACTGGTTCGTAGGCATGTACATAAGGAAAACCCCTCCTGGTTTCTCCCAACTAATTTGATAATTTCCAGATGATCTGGAAGATGAGGAAGGGATGAATTAAGGGAAACAGAAATAGTCTCTATTCTTCTAATCTTTTTTGGATTACTTCTATAATATAGAAGAGAATTATTATAAGAAGTCTGAGTACACACACACACACACACACACTGTACCACTCTTTTTTTTTAAGATATATTTATTTTAGAGGGAGCACAAGTGGGAGAGACGGAGGGAGAGAGAGAATCTAAAGCAGACTCTGCGCTGAGCATGGAGCCTGATGTGAAGCTTGATCCCACAACCGTGAGATCATGACCTGAGCCAAAACCAAGAGTTGGACAGTTTACCAACTGAGCCACCCAGGCGCCTCTGTACCACTTCTCTTAATGTTCCAGTTGTGCCCCCTGCAAACTTCTCCCCTGGCCCTTATTATAGTTTTGAGTGTTTACTGGCTTGAAGTCCTCTGGGTGAGGACCCTGTCTTATTTATCTTTGTAGACAGGTAGCTAGCATAAAACCTGGGACATGGAAGATTCTAAGGAATCACTGGATGAGTAAGTAAATGAAAGAACTCCTATAGCTTTATTCTTTTAAGACAATGCAAATCGAAAGAAATGAGTTACAGTCTTCATTTCTATTGATAAGAACTTTAAATAGTAATAAATAGCAATATAATATCATTTAGGTATTTACATATTTAAGTCTTGATCCACTTATTACATTTGCTCTGTTTTCTCTAGGTATCAAGAAGCATCTCAATTATCACCCAAAATAAAGAACGATTTGAACATATGTATGCTATTGGCCTAAGAATAACTCAGGCATTTTGATTCCTAGAGGTTTTATGGTGAAAAAAACCCTAGAAATTTAAAACTGATCTAATTAAAAATATCTAATATAAAAAAATATTGCCAAGGAAAAATTTCTCTCTCAGAATATTTAACCAACCAAAAAATGTCAATTCAAAAAGCCACAGGGTTCTGTTCATTGTCTAGGGAGGACAAATATAACATGGTTCCTTATTCAAATGCCTCAGAGACTCATATTTATTTCATGGGTCAAATTAGCTGTGACTTCCAGTGGAGTAGAAATGTAAGAAGGAAAGCATCCGGGGCTGGAAGAGACAAGTCATGTGGCCTTCAAATTCAGACATGACAGAGGGCTGAAGTTGGTCTGTTATGGGCTGTTATTTGCAGATGCGTATGTCTGCCTTTGAAAGTCATTTTCCATATTATCAAAAGTAAATCTCTTACCATCAGAATACTTTTTATTGACTATCTATTAGTATAAGATTTCAGAGTTCCCAGGATGTCACTAGAGAAGAAAGCATCTTGCCTCACAGCTCTGATATTACAGAACATCACCTGAATTTTCCATCTCAGATTGGGTAACATAATAGATGCCGACTGCATACATCAACCAGGTTATTATTTTTACCACTAAAATCTTATGTTTGATGAAGAATCTTGGCCTTTCACAATCCAGACAGGCCCACAAACCACCACCTGTCACATTCCATAAGCAAAATCGTGAATATAGGGGAAATAAACGCCATTAAGTTTGTGACAGATTATGCCAGTCACGAGGGGCTGCTTCACAAGGAAATCACATGAAAGATTTTGTCTCCATCACCTTTCATGATAAATTTATCTAATAAAACTGAAAGAGGAGAATATTAGAAAAAGGAATTATAGGTTAATTGTTATCACATTACACTTTTAAAATGTTATCCCACCTGGCACCCCTTAACAGATGCCTCCTAAGCAAACTGTCACAAGTGAACAAAGAACTTTAATTTGCAGAGGAACCAACTCCACACTGTATTAATAAAGTCATTTCTTGTTGTCTCTTAATAATGAGCTGTCAGATGGTTTGCTTTGATTAAAACAACAAACTTCCTGCTATGAAAGGACCCTGTTCCATGTGAGACTCACTGCTTCCTCTTAGATGGGATGTTCTGAATCTTCCTCTCTCACTAACCCAGCTTTGATGCACCTTGCATGGAGTTCGATCTTGAAATCTTTAACAATCATTCCCTCCAGTGCATGAATTGTGGCCTTGTCGTGAGCAAAAGTCTTCATCGTGTCCTGTTATAAAGAGATTATTATTTATCAAGACCAGATTTCTAGCCCCCATTGGAGCATCCTGTTTCTCTCCTCCTGGGGCTGCCCCTCGCAGCCCCAGGGCAGGACAAGGGGCTCCGCACCATATTGCCTTATGAATCTTCCTCAAGTACCCAATTATCCCGCTGCAGCAGCATGTCAGTGTCCTGACAGCTGGGGGCCGCGAGCAGGCGAGTGGGGCGGAGGTGAAAGACAGGCCCCAGCACCCCCATTCGTTCTTCACTGCATTTCCATTACCATGGGCAGGAGAAGAGGCACACACAATGAAAGGAGTTCATTAGGGATGTCACGGAGGTCAAAGACTGCTCGGAAGAAAAGGCCGAGGTGAAAATTAAAAAAAGAAAAGTGCCAGCAGAGTCCAGACAGGTGCTGGGGCTCTTCCTTTGGAAGAGCAAGCCCCCTCTCCCAGCCCTTGGAGCTACTGGCGGAGAGAGGGCACACTCAGGCTGATTTTAATTGAGATCAATTTCACAAGTACCATCTTCTGCAAAGTCCTTCAATTGATTGAAAGCCAAATGAAGCTTTTGTAAGTGGCGACAGGTTTTTCTGTTGTCTCCCCTCTTCCCCCTCTCCCTCCCCAGCATGAGGATTTTCTGAACTTTGGGAGGCTCTATGCTAAAGAAAACATCAGTTATTCTGGGCCAATCTCTGCACGTGTATTTAAGAATAATTATTACTTGAGCTGTACTTCTGCGAACCTAAACTGTGACCCCCCAATTATTTATCAGCAGCAAACATTTATTAGTGAATCAGAAGCACGAAAGGGCCTGGAATTCTACTTGTTGCCTGGGGAGTGGCCTCTCTAAAACCTCACTGATTCTACTGGAGGGCCCCAGGACCAACACTGTGTCACTGGCTGATTGAATCTTAAAAGGTGTTTACTACAAGTAGTTAAAATTTAGAGGACCGGGGCAGCCCCGGTGGCCCAGTGGTTTTATGCCGCCTTCAGCCCGGGGGCATGATCCTGGAGACCTGGGATCTAGTCCCATGTCGGGCTCCCCGCAGGGAGCCTGCTTCTCCCTCTGCCTGTGTCTCTGCCTCTCTCTGTGTCTCTCATGAATAAATAAATAAAATCTTTAAAAAAAAATTAGAGGATGGATGTGGGACCCACACTTACCCAAATGATTATAAAGATCACTTGTGTCATGATGTGAATGCCATTTATTAACCAGGAACATCTCATAGCTAGGTAGATAATAAGACCTCATTGTTGTTTATCTAACCTTATCTACAACTCCACGCTTGACAGACCCCTCGGTATTTAGTTTATTAAACTAAATAAATGTTGACTCCAATAACAGAAAAAGACCCCGAAACAAGAAAAACTCACAGTATAGGATATCCTATGGGTAGTGGTGAACGGTTCCTTGCATTGAGTTCACAATAATAAGACAATTTCTATTGAACTGCATCATAATTGGTTTCAAGCTATAGAACAAGAGTTATTTATTGTAACTGTTGTGTGTGGGGTTGAAATACAACATACTAAGGGAACCCATAGCTACTCTTAATCTAGAGAATTTCATGAACAATAAATGAACAGATATATTAGGTATGGCTCTAAAGTATGTAAAGTTCCTTTCTACAAAAGTACACTAAAATCCTCCTGTTTCAGTAAGTTATCCCCTTCAAATAGTTATTGCAAGAATCAAGTGACATAATGTGGAAAATCATGAAGTTTCATACGCGGCATGCAGTAGGAGGGGTATGGTATGTGTGTATTTGTGAGAAAATATATATATGTCCTATTTATATTTGAAGACAATAAATTCATTCCAATGAGGCTGCAATTGTTCAAATTGCAATTGTTCTGAATTCCCTCTGAATTATTTTCAGAGCCTTCAGGCACATTCTCTTCAGTAAGATTTATGTAGTACTTAATATCTGCAAAGAACAATCTCAGACAGACTAGAAAAACTTCCTGTGACAATGGCCTTGATTTCTGAGTAGCACTGTCATTCAGGAGTGAGCGCAATAAAAAAATCTCAAGCAAGCAATCCAAAATACATCATTTGAGGTCAAGACAGAGATATACTCTATCAGACGAGGCTATATAGTTGCTTGGGTAACTTCCTGCCTAAAGCCAACTCCAGAAGAGGAGTTGCAAGACTGAGAAATAATAGATTCAGCAGAGGAAACATGTAGCCTCCAGATGACTGCATTAAACCCAACACTTATTTGGCCATGTACACCCTGGAGGTTGTGAAATACAGATTTTTATTACTTTATAATGAAGCCTCATTCTTATAAGTGACAAATCTAGAGTCTCTCAGTAAATCTGAACAGCTGAAACAAATTAATAAATGGTTAGTATATATGTTTATAGGTTGGAGAAGAAGAAAGACTCTAGGAGTTAGTGATTGCATAAAAGCAAGAAATTGGAAAGAGTGGTTGAGTTCTGCTAGGGAAGACTGCACTGTGTCTCTTTTCATAGAAATTTGCAAGCTACAAGGAGTCCTAGAGAGTATCTGGAGTTCTTGACCAATTCTCTCACTTTCAGAGAAGAAGCAAAGTTCAGGGAAATTAACTGCTTTGTCTAACCACATAGACTGAAAAAGAAGAATTGAAAAATCAGATCAAAGTCTTATTCCACATTTCCACTATACTTTGTTGTTCTAGAAATGGAATTTAAAGAAGCCAAATTTTTTAAGAAAAATTTTATTAAATAGTTACACAAATTCATATGCCTTTTAACACTACCTTTGGAAATCTAATAGCAGTGTATGTCTTCGTCAGCAAGAAACCAATAATGTAACACTATAACCCATTGGGAGGGCCATTTCTAGAAAAGATCTCTGGACATCAAGAGATATCTAGACTTTGGCCTTTCTTATTCTACTCTTTACTCACCAGCATGGCTTCAGGAGTAATAGGACTTCTTGTGGACTACTTCCTACATAGGAGAGAATGTACTGAAAAGTCTGCTTATCCACTTATAAATTCTTTGTAATTTTATAAATTTATTATTGTCATTTGGATTGGATAGAAAAACACACTCTTACTCATCAATGGTCAAAAATTAGTTTCAAATTGTTCACACAAAAAGCTCAATAAGACTTTCTATGAAAAAAATATAAACAAATATTCCCTCCCATCACAAAGAACTATTTATAAATATGATAATTCATTTGCCTTTTTAATTTCTGTAGCTCAAATAAGTATAAGTCTGCATTAATTTACAAATAGCTAAATAAACAAAGTCTTTCATTAAAAGAGTCATAAATGTACCAAAAGAAATGTCACAGAGTAGAGTTTTATGCAGATAAGAGTTTACTTGGAGAGTTATGATTTAGATTTAAAAAGATAAGCAATCCTAATTTTTCTTTTTTCTTTTTTTTAAAGATTTATTTATTTATTAATGAGAGACACAGAGAGACACAGGCAGAGACACAGGCAGAGGGAGAAGCAGGTCCTCGCAAGAGCCTGATGTGGGACTCGATCCCAGATCCTAGGATCATGACCTGAGCTGAAGGCAGCCACCCAACCACTGAGCCACCCAGGCTTCTTAATCCTAATTTTTCTAATAATCAAATTATTTCACTTGTTACATATGAATATACTTATTTATATTTTAATATGTCTCCAATAATATTTTAATTGAAATGTACACCATACACATATTCTTCTATGGGATGAGAAAATTTTTAAACAGAGCAATGTTTTCTAAAAAAAAAAAAAAAGAAAGCTCCAACTTGCAGATCTCAGACAAAATATGACTATCAAAGAAATTGGATTTTCTTTCAAATCCCAACATTCCAGATACCACTTGACTTTTCAGAGTACCTTTTTAGGAGATGAAATAAATGTAAGGATCTTGGATTTAATCTTACAAGTATTGCACTATGAATTTGCCACATCCCACCTCACCGACAGTTGTATTTCAGAAGAAAATGAAATCATTCACCATATCTATTTCATAGAAAGTCTTGTAGCATCAGGAAATGGAAGTATTTTTTACAATAAATCATTGCTCTCCTAAAGCACCAAAATAGCTTCTCTCTTTCCAAAATTGCATTACTGCTACTTATAATATGTTACCATACAGAAATACTGGCAAAGACATGGGACTATCTAGGAAAATGATCCACTTTGCTTCCTTTTTTGAATCCACTGAATTTGATAAAAGAGAGAATTAACACATATAAGCATCTAATAGCTCCTATGCTTTATATACATTTTCCCATTTAGTTCCCTTACCTGCAAGAAAGGTATTATCACCATTTTACATATAAGGATACTGCTGCTCAAAGAGCTTAATTAGAGTCTCCCAAGGTAAGGAGCTGGTGTGTTGTGGAGCTATGTCTGAAGCCCATTCTGGGCTGACTCCATTTTAGTACTAAACTAATTTACAAAAACCTAATGGTAGAGTTTTTCTTTAGCTTTCAACAGTTTCCAAGCCAAACACCTTGCCTTTGAGACCTTGTTCTAGGCTTGCCCTCTCTTGTTCACTGCCTTTATGGTAGGCCTCTTTGATCCAGAGATGGATTCTGTTCTGCTCACCTTTCCTGCTGATCCTCATTTTACTAATTCTTTTAGGACTGTCGACAAATTCCACCCCATTGGATCCAAAGGCTAACCTAAGACATCAAACAAGAAGAGCATTACAAAAAAAGAGACTACTCTGAAGACTTCAAGAGAAATGTGCCCCTCCACTACACATGAATCAGAATAGAAAGAATCTCAAGTTGGCCAGGATGATACCTTGAGCAAGCAGAGCTTTTTAGTGCCTCACAAACTCCATCTAGTAGGCTTTTGACTAGGTTTCTCTTTAAAGAATGAAGCCAGAATTTCTACCTTTGGTGAAAGTAGATTAACTTGTTACAGACAAACTATCCCACTTGAAACATTGTGGAAAGCTGGACACATCCACACAAAGACACACACACACAATTTTTTAAGTAATGGGTAATTATCAAAACAGCAAAGACTTGAGGAATAACATCTCAGAGACTAAGGAAGCAAGGTTTTCCCCTCGAGGCATTTGATGAGGGACTGAGAAGCCCAGAGAACTTCTGCCAGTCTGAAAGAGTAGGACTAGCAGAAATTGGATTCTGAAGCTCACTGGATTCAGTCGGGAACTCCTCCCTAATACAAAATTCTACCTAAGAACAGATGAAGGAGAAACAGGTCAGTACTCACAGAGCTAAAGCCAAACTCCAGATCAACTCAATCTTCCTTTGGCTTAAAGTCACCTTTACCTATCTTAACTGCTATCTGAAATAAAAGTCCATTCTCCACATTATACTATACTATATTCGGCAATAAACAAAATAATATCAAAAATTAGGAGATAAAACTAAATGAAGAAAAAACAGAATTGGTTTTAAAACTGTGTATGCATCTGTACATATATTCATACATAAAGATGTCCTTTTTCCCAGAATTTATCTATAAATCCAATGCAAATGCAATTAAAACTCCAGTATGTTTATTTTTTATTAGATCAATAGGTTGATCCTAAAATCCACAGGGAATTTTTTTTTAAGATTTTATTTATTTATTCATGAGACAGAGAGAGAGAGAGAGAGAGAGAGAGAGAGAGGCAGAGACATAGGTTGAGGGAGAAACAGGCTCCATGCAGGGAGCCCAATGTGGGACTTGATTCCGGGACTCCAGTATCACGCCCTGGGCTGAAGGCAGGCATTCAACCACTGAGCCACCCACGCATCACAAATTCACAGGGAATTAAAGGGGCCCAAATAGCCAAAAATACTATGAAAAAAAGAGATACTGTACTGGGTACTAAGACTTCTTAAAAAGGTATAATAATTAAAAGTGTGTGGAATTGGTACAAGCATAAACAAATATGGACATAATAGACCAGAAAGATATTTGTGTTTATATGGGAATGTGATTTATTATAAAAGTGATATAGCACAGCAGTGAAGATAGGATGACCTCTAAAGTCTGGGTCAACTGGACCTTCATAGAGGGGAAAGTACATGTTGCCCTCTACCTTATCTCATTATAGAAATAATTCCATGTGATTATAACTTTAAATATGAAAGACATTGTAACAATACAGCTTTTAAAGATATATAAGAGAATACCTTTATGACCTTGGATTTGGCAAAGATGGCTTAAACACAGAATAAAAAGCACTAACCAGGGATCCCTGGGTGGCGCAGCGGTTTGGCGCCTGCCTTTGGCCCAGGGCGCAATCCTGGAGACCCAGGATCGAATCCCACGTCGGGCTCCCGGTGCATGGAGCCTGCTTCTCCTTCTGCCTATGTCTCTACCTCTCTCTCTCTCTCTCACTGTGTGCCTATCATGAATAAATAAAATAAAATAAAATAAATTTAAAAAATTTAAAAAAAAGCACTAACCATAAAGAAAACAGTTGATAAACCAGGGCACATTACATTGAAAAATGCCATAAAGTACTGAAGAGACAAATCACAGAAGGTATCTGAAATATATAACTAAAAAAGGTTAATTCCCAGAATAAATAAAGAATTCCTATATCTTCAGTAAGAAAAAAGACAAATTGCCATTTAAAAAAGGGCAAAAGAAAGGGGTAAACACTTTACAAAAGAGTATATCCATGCAACTAATAAATATAGTCCTCTTTTTCCATGGTTCTAGTATCTGTAATTTCACCAGTTACTCAACAACAACTTCAAATTTCAGTAATGACGGTTAATTAACTCTAATTGCATGAAATGAAAACTTTACTGGTAGCTCTTTAGCCAAGAGTCGTGGCTGTGAATAGTCATGAATCATGACCAATCACATCACTTCTTTCAAAGTCTGTTAGTGGCTGGTCACTATGAATGTGTTAGCTCTTTTGCACACAGACAGCAAAGCATGTAATTGTGTTGCTTCCTTGTAGCCCAGTTACAAATGTAGATAATGCTTCACAAAAAAATTAATAATCAAAGAGGGAATTGGTCAACTAGAGAAAGTACAGAAAAAAAGAAAAGTTATAGGAAAAAAGGAAGAGTGATCATACTGAAAATAAAACTAAAATTTAATGTAAATGGAGTTAAAGAAGAAATAACTGATCATGAGAATGTAGATATGACCACCATCTGAGAGACCTGAGATATGCAGCCAGAGGAACTCTGTGAAGGCAAATTTATCCACATAAATGAAGAAAGTGGTTGTGATGCAAAGGATTAAGATCTCCCAGAGGAAGTAAGTCCAGTAAAATACTTCATATTAAAGGACCTCTTAGGGATAGCTCACAACATTGGAAGCATGAGGGGTAAACTACTGGAAGCTGATCCAAACTGATAAAGGCATGTGATAAGTTGCCAAGGCAGAAAAGCTCTCTGTTCCGCATTGTAAACCAGACAGCGAGAAGGCAAGAACTGCACAAACTATTCTTATGCAGCTTTTTAGAAATAAAATGCCTTAGTTCTTATATTTTAATTACAATGAATGAAAGAAATTTTGGTTTTACAGGTTTTTTCATTCCCCTATGCATTTATAACCCACAATAAGAGAGGTTATTTTTTAATATGTTGACAAAAAATTAAGGTAACAAAGTTAAATGGTTATTTTCTCCATTGATCAATAATAGAGCTTTGCATAATTTTATCTTACACAATTATGTTTATAGTCCTGCAATACTGTGCAAAGCAAGAACTGCTCTGTTTAGGAAGAAGATTTTCCATTTTGTGAGTCATCTGGAAAATGAAAAGACTACTACATATGTACCAGAATGCTTAAACCAAAACAGGATAGTGATACTAAATGTTAGCCAGGATGCAAAGAAATTTGAATTCTTAGGCACTATGGATAATAGGGAAAACTGGTTCAAAACATTTAGAAAACCTTAGCAGCATCCACTATTACTGTGCGAATGTAAAAACTATTATTAATAGTAGTCCAGGGGTAGTTCTGAAGTGGCCTGGGAAACCCTGAAGGTCTTTAAAATGCTCTCAAGGAGCCCATGAAATCAACAATTTTAAAAATAATACTAAGACATTATGTGCCTTTTCCTCTGTTCTCACTTATACTAATCATATAGAAGACATAGCTAGAAAACTGTAGGCACCTTAGCATGAATCAAGCAGCACCATCAAATTGTAGGAGTTGTCATGGTATGGTCCTCTGTCATGCACTCACTTATGGTCAAGATAAGAATGAGAAAAGGGGTCGGGGGAAGAGGAGAGAGGTAAGGGAAGGGAAAAAAGGGAGAAGTAGGCAGAGGAAAAAGAGGAAATCAGCTTCACTTAAGAATGTCCTTTATAGGGATCCCTGGGTGGCGCAGCAGTTTAGCGCCTGCCTTTGGCCCAGGGCGCGATCCTGGAGACCCGGGATCGAATCCCACGTCGGGCTCCCGGTGCATGGAGCCTGCTTCTCCCTCTGCCTATGTCTCTGCCTATGTCTCTGCCTCTCTCTCTCTCTCTCTCTGTGTGACTATCATAAATAAATAAAAATTATATATAAAAAAAAAGAATGTCCTCTATAGGGATGCCTGGGGGGCTCGGCAGTTGAGCTCAGGGCGTGATCCCATGGTCCTGGGATCGAGTCTTGCACTGGGTTCCCTGCATGGAGCTTGCTTTTCCCTCTGCCTCTGCCTCTCTCTGTGTGTTTCTCGTGTATAAATAAAATCTTTTTTTTAAAGAATGTCCTTGATAAAGTAATAAATTAGCTTGTAATGCAGTTATGATTTTCAAATGAATATATAAAATGCATATTTTATTCATTTATTTGACAGAGAGAGAGAATACAAGTGGGGGTGGGGGAGAGAGAAGCAGGCTCCCCACTGAGCAGGGAAGCCAATGTGGGCTCGATTCCAGGATCCTGAGATCATGCTTTGAGCCGAAGGCAGACATTTAACTGACTGAGTCACCCAGGCACCCCATAAATACATATTTAAAATATTTTATTTGTTTTAATTTCTAATACAGCAATACCAATAGATAAAAGTGGCAGGGGAAAAACATCTTTAGAGTCCTCAATAATAATATTTTTTATCAGGAAAAAGGGTTCCTGAGACCAAAAACATTTGAGAGCCATTCAGGAAATAATGTCTCTGATTACTTTGCACCTATGTCATTTACATGTCAGTGAGCCCCTTTTTAAGGGTTTAAATCTTCTGAGGTAGTTAAAATATTACTTATTCAATCAATTTTGTTTATAACTTTTATTTATCTTGGTAGACTTCTTAAATGGCACCCAATGATAAAGTTCAGTCTAATTTCTGACTCATGATCAGAATTTCCCATTCCAAGTCAGACAAGGGTATTGGGGTGAGGTTACCTCCTTTCTAATTATTCAATGAATAAAAATAGGGCTTGAGGGCAAAAATAAGTGGAAGTTGTTACTTGTCATTCAAAAATAAGTATCTTCGGTCACCACAAACTGCATTGAAGAACTAAACCGTTCCACACCCCTGCTGCCCCAATATATTTTTCATTTAATCTCTACATGTAGCTTTAGAATAGAGGTTACTGCATAAAATGAGGTACATCCATATGAAAGTATGATTTAATAAAAACTTACTCAGTGTCTCAAAATATATGAACAACATGGGCATACCAAGTGTTAGGTCAACTCTAAGAACTGGTAAGAAAAACAGTACATAAAAAAGATTTTAAAATAAAAAGAACAGTAGGTAATTATCTGTCATTCTTAGCATCTAATTCAAAACCTATTTATTTTGAGTTATAATTTTATAAACTTAATATTAAGCCAGGCTCTAATTCTGATTTTTAAATATATATACCTTCATTAAAAATAGCTACATAGCATGGGCTTCCAGTGTTAATCTGGAAATGAGAGCAAAGTCCTCTTTACATACTGCTGACACAAGTGTGAGATGCAAATATGAGGCTTCTGGATTCTGCAAAGTGCTTGAGGAAGTGACTGGAGCTTAGGGGTAGCAAGAAGGTCTCTGGACCAATTCTGGACCAAGCAAAGCCCAGACAGTCTTTTAATTCTGGCTAAGATAGATTAACACGCATCACATTTACTCTCCCACTTGAAATAACTAAAGATTTGGACAAAATACATGAAACAATTTTCTAACACTAGACATTAAACAATGAAGGACATTGATCCCTGTGAGATGAGAAACAAATAAGATGAGCCCTACAACTATTGCAGCTCCATCTCTAGTAAGAATTTCCAGGCCATGATTCAAAGAGGGGAAACCCACACAGAGGATGATGACTCCCCTAAACTGAGGACACAGAGATGAGAGTTCACTGAGGCAAAGGCAGCTAGAGTTTGCATAAGGGCACAAGAGTATAAAGACTGTACAGGAAAAAATAAAAACTTGGGCAATTTGCAGTGTCCCCATGTACTCTTTAGCTGAGTACTGATCAATGCATGCATGTAATAAAACTACTTAAAGCCAAAAACAAAAAAATAAATAAACTCACAAAAGGATTAGATAGAACCTTCCTCGAGACTCAACATAGGACTGGGAATAGATCTATTCCCACTAGCCAGAGGAGTACACCTCATAATCCATGGGGCATTGCATTCAGTGCTCAGAAGAGTTTTGCCTAAGTGCTGGGGTAAAATTACCTCTAGAATACCCACTGATGAGGTCTACATTAACAATCTTAAAAGCTTAATTGCAAATCATACCAAAGCTCAAGATACTTATATCGTAAAAAAAAAAAAAGCAGCATATAAAGTAAAATGCAAAATGTCTGGCCTACAATAAAAAATTACTAGGCATTCAATGGAATATTACTCAGCTATTAGAAATGACAAATACCCACCATTTGCTTCAACGTGGATGGAACTGGAGGGTATTATGCTGAGTGAAGTAAGTCAGTCGGAGAAGGACAAACATTATATGTTCTCATTCATTTGGGGAATATAAATAATAGTGAAAGGGAATATAAGGGAAGGGAGAAGAAATGTGTGGGAAATATCAGAAAGGGAGACAGAACGTAAAGACTGCTAATTCTGGGAAACGAACTAGGGGTGGTAGAAGGGGAGGAGGGCGGGGGGTGGGAGTGAATGGGTGACGGGCACTGGGGGTTATTCTGTATGTTAGTAAATTGAACACCAATAAAAAATAAATTAAAAAGAAAAAAAAAACAAAGATGCAAGAAAATAGGGTCCATTGATGGATAAAATTAATCAAAATCAACACTGAAATGATACAGATGATAGGATAGTAGACAAAGACATTAAAAACAGTATACCTATATTTGATATTATCAGTAAGATAGGGGAGTGATTGAGCAGATTAAATAGAGACATGGAAGATATAAAAAACCAAAACCAAAACAAAACAAACATTTCATGATGAAAAGCATAGTGCCTTAGATGAAAAACACAATGGATATAATGAACAGATTAGTTATTACAAAGGAAGAATGAACTTAAAGACACAGCAATAGGAACTACACAAAATGAAACATAGAGATAAAACAGATTTTAAAAAGAAAAAGATAGAAGTGCATCAGTCAGCTACGTGGTAACTTTAAACAACCTAACTAAAAATGAATTTGTAGTTAAAAATCTTTCTACCAAAAATAAATTAATTAAATGCCATGCCCAAATGGCTTCACAGATATTTAATGAAAGAAGTGATACCTATTTTATATCCAGTCTTCCAGAGAGTTGAAGAGTTGGGAATACTTCCAAATTCATTTTGTAAGGCTATTATTACCCTGATGCTAAGACCATAAAAAATAATTACAGGAAAAGAAAAATACGAAACAATATCCTTCATGAACACAGATGCAAAAATCCTTAACTAAACTTTAGGTAACAAAATCCAATAAGATATAAAAATGATAATGCAGCATGACCAAGTAGGGTTTATCCCAGGAATGCAAGACTATTTTAACATTCAAATGTCATTCAACGTAATTCACCATATTAACAGACTAGAAAAACCATATGACCATCACAATAGATTCAGAAAAAGCATTTAACAAAATCCAGTAACTATTTTTGATTAAGAGTCTATACAAAGTGGGAATAGAAGGAAACTTCCTCGACCTGATAAAAGGCATCTACAAAAACCTCCAGCTAACATCTTAATGATGAAAGACTAAATGCTTCCCACCTAAGGTTAAGAAGAAACAATCTGCTCTCACCATATCTATTCAACATTATAATGGAGGTTCTAGCTGGTGCAATATGTAAAAGAAAAAAATAAGGCATCCAGATTGAAAAGAAGAAAGTATGACTATCATTGTTTGCAGACCTCATATTTCTCTGTGTGCAAAAGTTTACAGGATAATGACAAGTCTGCTAAAACTAATCTGTGAGTTTAGCAAGTTTGCGAAGTATAAGATCGATATATAAACATTAACTGGGCAGCCCAGGTGGCTCAGCAGTTTAGTGCTGTCTTCAGCCCAGGGCCTGATCCTGGAGACCTGGGATCGAGTCCCACGTCAGGCTCCCTGCATGGAGCCCTGCTTCTCCCTCTGCCTGTGTCTCTGTCTCTGTCTCTCAGTAATAAACAAAATCTTTAAAAAAAATAACTGTATTTCCATATATTAGCAATTATTGAACAGCTGGAAATTGAAACTAAGAATGCCATTTATGATAACATCAAAAAATGAAATTCTAGGTTTGGTTTGTGTCTGTCTTTTCTGTTGTCTTGTTTCTTACATTCCACATATGAGAAATAGATTCTTAACTATAGAGAACAAAATGATGCTTACCAGAATGGAGGTGGGTGGGGTGATGGTTAAATGGATGATGGGGATTAAGGAGTGGACTTGTATGATGAGCATCAGGTGTTATATGGAAATGCTGAATCACTATATTTTACACTCAAAATTAATAGTAGACTGCATGTTAACTAACAAATTTAAATAAATACTTTAAAAATTTTTTAAAGATGAAACTCTAAGAAATGAATCTTTAAAAAATGGGCAAGATATACTCAATTAAAATTGCAAAACATTGTTGAGAGGACTTGAAGAATGAAATAGAGAGATGGTTATGGAATGGAAGACTTAACAATATTGTTAAGATATCAATTCTCCCCAAATTGATCTGTGGCTTCTTTGAAATATCAATTAAAATTTATATGAAAATACAAATGACTAGAAAATCCAAAGCATCTTGAAAAAGCAGTTATACTACCCAATTTCAAGATTTATTATAAGTCTACATAGTCAGGGTACTATGGTATTATCATCAAGATAGACAAAATAATGGAACAGAATAGAGAGTTTGGAAATGGATCCAGAGTACATGGTCAACTGACTTTTGAAAAAGATTGAAGAGCAATTGCTTAGAGAAATCCAAAAAAACAGTGCAGAAACAATCACATATCCATATGCAAAAATAAAGTTTCACCTGTTTTATAAGACATTCTATTATTACTTTAAAATAAAATTTCATAGGGAAAATATCTATTTGAGGTTCAGCAAAGATTTCATGGGTATGACACCAAAAAGACAATCAACAATAACAAAATAAATTGGACTTCATCAAAATTAAGAACTCTTAAAGGCAATATGACAAGTCTACTGCTAACATATTGATGGTGAAAAGCTGAAAGATCAGGCATAAGACAAGGATGCCCACTTTGACCACTTTTATGCATAGAGTATTGGAAGTCCTAGCCAGAGCAATTGGGAAAGAAAAAGAAGTAAAAGTCACCCAAATTGGAGAGAAAGAAGTGAAACTATTCACTATTTGCAGATGACATAATACTATATATAGAAAACCCTAAAGAGTATCAAAAAAAACCTGTTAAAACTAATCAATGAATTTGGTAATGTTGCAAGATACAAAAATCAATACAGAAATCTGTTGAGTTTCCACACACTAAAAATGAACTAAGAGAAATTAAGTACACAATCCCACTTATAATTGCATCAAAAAGAATAAAATACCCAGAAATCAACTTAACAAAGAAAGTGTACTAAAAGTATAATACATTGAGGAAAGAAATTGAAGAATATACAAATAGAAAAATATTCCATGCTCATGGATTTGAAGAATATCAATAAATGTCCATACTACTCAAAGCAATCTGCAGCTTCTATGCAATCCCTATCAAAATTCCAATGGCATTTTTCACAGAACCAAAACAAAAAAATCTAATATTTGTATGGAACCACAAAAGATCCTAAATCATCAAAGCAATCTTGAGAAAGAACAAAGTTGGCGATATCACACTTCTTGATTTCAAACTATATTACAAAGCTGTAGTATAGTATTAAATACTGTAATACTGA
Source organism: Canis lupus familiaris (assembly GCF_011100685.1). Lineage (NCBI taxonomy): Eukaryota > Metazoa > Chordata > Mammalia > Carnivora > Canidae > Canis > Canis lupus. The sequence continues at coordinate 38,932,082 of NC_049222.1, read as the reverse complement.
CATAAAAACACATAGATCAATGGAACATAACAGAACCCAGAAATAAACCCCACATATATACGATCATTAACTTATGACAAGGAGCCAAGAATATACCATGGGGAAAGAACAGTCTCTTCAATAAATGGTTTTGGGGAAACTGGACAGCCACATGCAAAAAGAAAAAAAAGAAGAAGAGAGGAGAAAAAAAAAGAAACTGGAACATTATCTTATACCATAAGCCAAAAATGAACTCAAAACCGACTAAAGACTTGAACATAAGACCTATAAAACTCCTAGAAGAAAACATAGGCAGTAAGCTCCTTCATATAGGTCTCAGGTGATCAATGTTTTTAAACTGACACCAAAAGTAAAAGCAACAAAAAAATTAACAAGTGGGATGACATCAAACTAAAAAGCTTCTGCACAGCTAAAGAAACCATCAAGAAAATAAAAAGGCAACCTACTGAATGGGCAAATCATATTGCAAACACTATATCTGATATGGGGTTAAAATTCAAAATATACAAAGAACTCAAACAACTCAATAATACAAATAACTACAACAAAAACAATCAGATTAAAAAATGAGCAGAAGGTCTAAATAGTCATTTTTCCAAAAAAGACATACAGATAGCCAAAAGGTATATGAAAATATGCTCAACATTACTAATAATCAGGGAAATGCAAATCAAAACCACAGTGAGGTATTACCTCACACCTGTTAAAATGGCTATTATCAAAAAGACAAGGAATTCCAAGTCTTGGCGACAACATGGAGAAAAGGAAGCTCTTGTGCACTACTGGTGGGAATATAAATTGACTGGTGCAGCCACTATGGAAACCAGTAAGGGAGATTCCTCAAAAAATTAAAATTAGAACTACCATATGTTTTAGTAATTACTTCTGAGTATTTATCCAAAGAAAACACTAACAAAAATAGACATACATGTCACCATGTTCATTGTAACATTATTTACAATAGTCAAGATATGGATATAATCTAAGCATCCATCAATGGATAAATGAATAAAAAATGGTGATACACACACACACACACACACACAGAGATATGGAGAGAGCTATGTCATTCAGCCATAAATAAGAATGAACTCTTGCCATTTGCAACAATATGAATGGATCTCAATATTACGCTAAGTGAAATGAGTCAGAGAAAAACAAATACCATATTATTTCTCTTATATGTTGGTTGGGAGGGTGAGGGGAACATACAGAAAACAGGTGAGTGGTTGCCAGGAGAGGTGAATGAGGTGTAAGAGAAATGGATGAAGAGGGTCAAAAGGTAGAAAAATATAAAATAATAATAATTTTATACATTGGTTATCTGTTGAAATGATAGTTCTTCAGGTATACGGGGTTAAATATTTTATTTTAAAATATTTATTAAAATAAAATATTCAAAACTATCCGAAGGGAGTGTAGGAAATATCTTTATGATCTTTCTTGGGAAAGATTTCCTAAACCGATACAAAAAGTACAAACTATGAAAGATTATGAAATTTTACTGTATGAGTATTGTAAAGGGTAAAACTAAGCTAGTTAAAAAAACAAATGACACATTGGAAGCATATATTTATAAGATATAAAATAAAGGATTAGCATCTTGAATATATGTAAAATAAATTTAAATGGATAAAAAGTTTAATGGGTCTAATAGAAAAATGAGTTGAGGATATTAACTGTCAATAAACAAATCAATCAATAAATAGATTTCTACTCAATTGTATAAAGAAAATGTAACTTCTTCATTTCACATAATTCACTTCATCCTCCCTACCAGCCTCCACCTTACTGGTCTGGGTGATTAGAGGGTGGGAATGGGGAATAGGGTTACTACAAACTTCCTGGATAAGTGAACCTCAGATATCTAATTCACCTTTAGATAATATACTCCTCAAACTCCCCCCACAAAAGACCCTGACCTTCAAAGGAAGAAAAAATATTATTTGATGCACTGTCCTTAAGAAGGCAAGAAATTCAGAAAGATTTCAGAAAGATTTTCAACATAAATTGAAATCTTCATTTAACCGACTGATCAAAGAAACCAGAATCCAGATCACTTGAGAATTCTCATTAAACAATGACCTCATCTGTAAAATGAGAAAGTTCCATCAGAAATTCATTCACTTATGTAGCAAAAACTTATTTAGTTCTGAATTTGTGCCAAATGCTGGGTTTTAGAAACATAGATATGAACAAAACTAAGTCCCTACATTCATGTCAGTAATAAGTCAGTAGGAGTTAAAAAAAAAAAAAAAAAAAAAGGAAAAAGAACCCTACTCTTAGAAACTCATTATGAGATTGAAAAGTTAGATCGGGTGGGGGCGGGAGAGTGCAAATCTTCCATCTGCTAAAGGATTTTAATTCACAATACATAAAGAACTCAAAACCCAATGACAGGAAAACAATCTAAGTTAAAAATGGACAAAATATTTCAACAGACTCCTCACCAAATAATAGATACCAATGTAAATATGTACACGAAAAGGTATTCAACATCATTATCCATTAGGGAAATACAAATTAAAAGTATAATGAGATTCCTCTACAAACCTATTTGAGTCTCTAAAAAGTCTGACAATATCAAGTGTTGGCTAGGATGTGAAACAACTAGAACTCTTACCCACTGCCAGGGGGAATATAAAATGACACAATTGTTTGGGAAAATAGTCCAGTAGTTTCTTTTTCTTTTTTTTTTTTCTTTTGGATTTATTTATGTATTTATTTATTTATTTGAGGTGAAGAGGGGCAGAGGGGGAAGGAGAAGGACAAGCCAACTCCACACTGAGGATGGAGCCCTACACAGGACTTTATCTCAAAGCCCTGAGATCATGACCTGAGCCAAAACTAAGAGTCAGATGCTTAACCAACTGAGCCACCCAGGCACCCTAATCCAGCAGTTTTTTATGAAGCTGTCCATACCTTTTTCATTTGATCCACCCATTCTACCGCTAGAGCCTCTGATCTTACAAATATGTGTGCATAAGTGTCACAGAAGCTTTATTTGCAATAACCAAACAATGCAAATGCCCATCAACAGATGAACAGATAAGTAAATTTCATTTATATAGCCATATAATTGTGGTTTAGATATAGCCATACAATAGTATAATATTCACCAATAAAAAGCAATGAACTATTGATACATGCAATAACAAACATTTAGTAATGATGGATATGGTCATTATCTGGATGTTGGTGATAGTTTCATGGGTCAAAATAAACATATGTCAAAATAAACAATTGAAAAAAACGAGTCAAAACAAGAAATAGATTTTAAAAAATAACTTTAAAAAAAGATCTTTTTTCTTAACGATTTTTATTTATTTGAGGCAAGGGAAGAGCAGCCTCGGCACAGAGCCTGACATAGGGCTCAATCCCACAACCCTGAGATCATGATCTGAGCCAAAATTGAGAGTCAGACACTTAACAGACTGAACTACCCAGGCACCTCTAGATTCTTAATTATAAAGAACAATTAGATAGTTACCAAAGGGGATGTTGGGGGGGGGGGGCGGCAGGTAAAACAGGTGATGGGGATTAAGGTGTACACTTGTGTACACTTGTGATGAGCACCAGGTGATATATGGAACTGTTAAATAACTAAACTGTACACCTGAAACTAATATAATTCTATGCGTAAACAACTGGAATTAAAATTAAAACTTAAAAATAAATAAATGCAAACAAACTACAGTGAATACAAATAAATTATTGTACACTTTAAACATGGGCAGTTTATTATATGTCAAGTCCACTTCTATAAGGTCTTAAAAGGCTCAGCCACCGGTGTGAAGAGTCCCCTTCCATAAACTTCCATTTCTCAAACTGCTCTTTTATGGCTTCTTTCTTCCTGTCAGAATGTCTTTTTATCTTTCAGTGTTTGAATTTGAATAAAATTGTTAATAAGGGCAAAGAACAGGTACACATTAGGTCTGGGGTCTCTCTGTCCACTAGAAAAGAGAGCTTTGATAGGCTTTAAAAAAAAAAAAAAGCAAAAATATAAACCTCAAAAAAGGAAGAAAATCATCCTGATTTATTACTCATGTTACAGCGAGCGATCTGGCAAGAAACAAAACTAGCAGTTAATCTGCCAAGCAGAAAAAATGCAATCCCTTTGTTGGTTGTTATGAAGCATTCGGCTGTTTTATGGTGGGAGTCTATCAAATTCAATACATTTTACATGATTGCAAATTCCTTAAAATATGAAGATGCTGTAACGGCGTAACAATGAGGGACTGAGATACTTTGCAATAACAAATTTTGTTATTCTTTGTAAAATCTACCATTTTATTTTTAACAGTAATGACACAAATTGCTATCAGTGTTACTTTAATATAAATGAATATGCGAGCTTTAATGTGCATATGAAAAGATAAGAATTGCCTTCTTTCAGAAGTGTAAGTCAGGCATGTAAGGTAAGGAAAGAAGACAATCTTCTGGATAAAATGCATCTATAAATATCTATGATAATTGACGATAAATTACACATTCTCCTGCCCCTACCTCTACCCGTCAGTGCTACGCCCTTACCAAAGATGTAGGATGAGAACAGATTGTACCATTCTTTATCTTTTCTGCATAAGCTCTGTTAAATGCAACCCTAAATGGAGCAGCTATTTTCAGGTGTAATATAAGATGCCACTTGGGACATGCCAAGAGTGTTTCAATTATCAGGAAGTAGCCTCGTCTGGAAGTGGCTTACTCGCTCACTTTTTGGTTGGACCTATAAGGTGACCATTTATAACACCCCTTACCAGCTATGACTGAGCCATCCACAGCGCCCCTGCCCTCTGCAGGGCTTATGTCCCCATGGCCTCACCCGCAGGTCTCTGCTTTTTTCCAAGCTGTGCTCTGTCACCGGACACCCTTCCTGCCTCCTCGATGACGTCATCCTGACCCAGAACTCTTCTGCTGCTCATCCCATCCCATCTGTGCCACTGTGAGCACTCCACCCACTCTGGGTCTTTCAATCTCAGTCTCTGTGTTACACACTAACCACTGAAACCATTTTTCCTTCTGGTTTCTTACATTAACTGTGACTTCATTTCTCTCAAGCTCAAAACCTCATCCTCCAAATTTTCCTGGTGCAGCTCTTCTTTCTTCAAAACCCCGGCCAGGAGGGTCCTCCTCTCCTGCTGCCTTGTGCCTCAGTGCTGCTTCCAACCATCGCTCCCAGATCACCCACTGCTCCTCCGTGGACATTCAGGGCACCTGTGGCACCATTCTCTCCCCTTCCTCCACCTTATTCACAAACTTCATTTCTCAACCATCATTCTCAGAGCCTGACTGCCTCACCATCTGGGAAAATCACTCCTCCATCACCTGCACCTTCTAGGGTCGCCTAGCCTGATCTCACACAGGAAAGGCCAGGGTCACACTCTGAGATCACTCTGCTCGGGGATTCTAAAGTAACTGCTGCTAATCACCACCGTTGACTGTCCACTGTCCCTTCACGTCCCTGCCACTTTCTGCTGCTAAACCTGAGCACAGATTCAGGGTTGTTAATACGATCTATGATCACAATCAGCAAAATGAAGATATCCAGCTCTCTGGACTGAAAGGTTGACATCGTTGGCAGCTTTGAAGATCTGGCTTATAAGCTGAAGTCATAAAAATCATGAAAACAGCCCCTGTCCTTAAGAAAGAAAATCCTCCTTTTGATTTAGCAAAGCAAGTCCATCTATATGCTAATTTGAATTTTTATCAGGCCCTTCGCCATCTGGCTCCAACTTCCTTCATTTCCTACTCCCACTCCTTCCCCCTCAATCCCTCATCCCTTCCTACTCCCGGAGCCTTGCCCCTCCAGACACCCCCAGGTGGCTTCCCTCCCAAGGCATGTTGCGCCTGTGTTCATGGTCCTCTCTCTACCAGAAGGCTGGATCTCCTCTGGAAATTTCTCTCTCCACTTTCATCAAATTTAAATGTTACTTTTTCTTTGAATCTTTCCCAAGCTCTCAGGATTTTTTATTCCTAATAAACTATTTATTGAGTGCCTGAACCATGTCAAGCACATTCTAAGATTCGGAGATTCATCCTGGAATTACCTTCTGCTGAAAAGAAACCGATAATTAAAAAAATATATTAATACATGTTACAAACCAGGCTAGAAGAATGAGTGCTGAGAGAAGGGGAAAAGCAATAAAACAGAGTAGTTTGAGATGCCCCCACCGAGTGGGTGACCTTTGGGCAAAAATCCAAAGGGTCTGAGAAGTAAACTTGCAGCTGAAGGACAGCAAGATCACTGTTTGCAGCTAACATTTTGATGTGCAAAGTCGGATTATGAATTCTGTGAGGATAGAGATTAGTTTTTACAGATGTTTATGCCTCTAGTTTCCAGAATGGTTCCTGGCCATCTTGTAAGGGTTGAAAATGATGTTGGAATTGAAATTGCTACCTACAGCATACTCTACTTCTCCCTGTCTGGGTACATTTCACATTTTCAGGTGACTTTTCTCAGAAGTAACATTACAAATAGGCAACTGAGTGAAAGACGACAAACTTTAATTACCATGAAAGCAACACACCCCATGCTTTCAGCACTTGTTGTAAAATAAACAGTGCAAAGGTAGAACTGTCTTTCATTTGATATATTGAACCTTAAAGCTAAATTCTTGGCCTTCACCACCATATTTACAAGTGTCTAATAAAATGTAAAGGAAATTGATTTCTTTTGCATGGCATTTCATTAATGTCAATGACCAAAAGTTTCACGCACTACATTATCCTTAATGTACAGTGATTCACAGCAGTACTACATTACTGGAAAAGTCACTGTCGGTGTAGTCTGAATGGATTCTGGAGGTAACAGTTTTCCCCTTTTATAAAAATATCCTAAGTTCTATGTTTCAATGATATGGCTAAGCCAATAAATGGCTACAATACTGATCAAATGCAGCAAATTAAAATGAGAACTTAGTGTGACATAGGTCATGTGTGAGTCTCCAGAAGAAGCTAGTGACCAGCTGACAACCATTCCACAAGGGAAACCCTCGTGGAATGAATTAAAGTGACTCACAGAAAAGCACAAAAGCTTATTGCTACTGAGATGACATCATTGAAGAGTAAAACTATCTCTAGAATATCTGTGTCAATTACATTGTTGGGGAAGCAGTCACGTTTTACAGTGTGAATGTGTATTAAGCACTCACTCAACAAGATGACCTCAACAGTGAGGCAGAGGGAACACATGCAGGATGGGTCTTTTGCATTCCAGAACTTTTGGTTATAATTCCAAAGGAAGCTCATGAACATAGACTGGAACCTTGCTTTCATTATAATTAAAGCTTTTAGTCCCCTTGTTACCATGACAGATTACCCATAAAACCTAAGAGAAAAAGAATGTTTTATGTATGATTCCTATATTACTCTCTGAATGTAATTGTTTTTGCATAAACATTATGGTTTTTATGTCTTTGAGGGTTTTTGTCACAGTGATGGGAAATACATAAGGTTCTTTCTACAAGCCAATCAATTAGTAGTGGCTGGCCAGATCACTCTACTGAGAAGAATGTACACCAAATCTACTATCAGCAGGCAAGACTGCTGTGATCAATTATTAATGTCTGCCTCGGGCTAGAGTTAATGTTATAACATATGCTATTCTTGTTTTCAAAGGATGATAATACATTATTGCATGAAGCACACATGGTGATAGGGAGAATCTAGCTTGAGACCTGAAAAGAAGGATGAACCAGCAGGAAGAGAGTAGGCAATTGTTTTATCCAGCTGTCCTTCCTCACTTGCAGACTCTCCTTTTGATACAGTCTCGTGTTTATGTTTTTGCCTGTTTGTTTGAATAAGGCAGGTAATTCCTTTACAAAGTACAAACTAGCTACTACCTCTCAGGACATGAAACAGTGAGAGAATGACACTGTATCTGTTGAGGTTCCATTAAGACAGCAGAGTCTATTCTAAATATTTCACGCAGGAAGAGATTTTACGCAAGGTTCTAAGAGAGTTCAACAATGTTAGACAGTCATGGGCATAGGGTATGGAGTTGCTCTGTGCCATCCCAAAACCCAAGTTAGAAGAAGTTGGGGATGTAGATGTAGAGATCATCCATCAGATGTTTAATGAGGAAACCCTGATATGAGCGTGTGCTAGATGTATGCCACTAATATTGGCTTTCAGGTTGGTGCTCAGAAGGGTGAAAGGTGGGTGGAAAGATCTGAACTTTAAGCCTAAGATGGAACTGATGGGCTGCAGGTGGATCCTGGCTCTGCATGACAGCCCCAGGCTCATATTGTGCTACAACGGGCAGACTGGATGTCAGCTGCAATCCTCCAGCCCCTAATTTGCTCTACCTCCATTATCCAGGAAAAGCTTAGATGGTCTTATATTTCCTACCAAAGTCTGTTCAAGGACCTCTGGGGCTATGTAGTACTTAAGCAATGACTATCACAACCACTATCCCTCTTTTCCCTCCTACCCAAAGAGGACAGAAAAGAGTAGTTTGCAGTTTACATTTACAGCACAACATTCTATCATTAGTGCACTCATTGAATAATTATGATTAAACACGAATTTAAACTACGGTTAACCTTTCCTAATAATTATAGAGCTTAAAGTGACCTTGTACAATATAACCATTTTTATTCATTGTCCAGATACTTGAAGACCCCATGATGTTTTTTTCTTTTTCTGGAAAATTGACCTCCATTTTCTTTTAAAATCCCTTTCCTGCATAGATCAAAGTCTCCATTTCCTTTCCATCTTTCATTCATGTTGCTCTTGCTGAGTGTCCTAGATTCAGGTGAGCTTCACTGCAATCCCATCATTGAGAGCTTGATATTTAAGACTTTTTTTCTTTTAATATTGTTTTCCCTGTAGATTTCTAAATAATCAACATTTAAGATATTTCTATAAGAGTCTGGACAAGATAAGAATAACCAGGATTATGGTTCCTATTTAACATTCTGGGAGTTCTACCCAATGATAATGAGTGGCAAAACCTTGTGTATCATAGGAAGAGAAGAAGCAAAGTTTTACTCAGTTTAAAAAATCTGAGACAAAAATCAAATCATGGTATACTATTTGGCCCAGTAATAAAAATGTTAAATACTTCTGATAGTGTAAATAGTGGCTATTGGTTTGAAAAAAACAAATTGTGATGTATGTTATTTGAGAGGAATTGAGGGAGCAAAGGAGAGGAGTTTGAAAAGTGAATTTTCATCCAGAAAATCTACAGAAGCTGATATATTGAAAAAGATCAGTATAATCAGGACATTTAGAAATACAAAGAAAAATGCCAGGAAAAGAATATCAAAAATTGCTTAAAGTAGTAGCTTCTGGGGACAACAGATGAAGTTAAAGGGCTATGATAAAGAGACTGACTTTTTTCATTATCAGCCCTTCAATATTATTTACTATGGATTTATTTAACTATGCACCTATATATCTTGGGTAAAAATAAGTCACGATTATCCATACAATGAAATAGTATGTATGCAGTTGCTCCAAAGAATAGGGTACACGCCTATATGCTAACATGAAAAATAATCTAACATATAGTAAATGAAAAAATATTCATGTTGCAGACTTTTTAAAAGGGACGGAGAAGCATTTTCTCTTCATACATTTTACTGAAATTTTTACTACGACATGTATTATTTTGTAATTAAAAAATAAGAACTTCTTAATCCAAGAAAATCCACTGAACATCTGCTGAAATCAGTGAAAGTGTCTAGAACAAGGTAAACAAAGACAGTAGCTTTCCTATGTGTCTCTAACAATCATTAGAACATGTAATGTGAAAATGTCCCACTCACAATGGTGACAAAAAACATAAAATACTAGCAACAAGACTGATAACAAATGTACATAAGCTATAACATTTTATAGAAAGTTACAAATGAAAACATGTTAGTGGAGAGGTTAACCATGTTCCTGGTTGGAAAATTCAATATTGCATACCCATAAGCTCTCCTAAAATTAGTTTATAGATTCAATGCATACTGCAACAAAAACCCCAATAGATTTTCTATGGAACTTGTCCAGCTGATTCTAAAATCCATCTGGAAGAGTAAATGTGCAAAATTAGCTAAGAAAATTCTGAAAAAGAAAAACAAAAAGGGCCTTGCTTTGCTAGATATCAAACACATTATAAATTTCCAGTAATTTTTAAAAATGTGGCATAAGAGCAGGAATGAACAAGATGATGAATGGAAATGGGGAAAAGATAAGCAAGCAATTCACACTTGCGCAGGCTGAAGGACACATGAAAAGAGGCTAAATTTCTCTGATCATAGGAGAAATAACAATTAAGCAACGAGCTACTTGTTGCCCAATTTGTTGGAAATGTTAAGAAAAAAAATAATACTGAAATCTGGAAGATACATGGGGAAACTATGTCCCCATATGCTATTGTTGTGAGGAACTTGTTGCAGCCATTCTGGGGGCAATTTGGAAATCTAAATATTCAATATGCTTAAACCTTGACTCAGAAATTCTATTTCTAGAACTCGGTCATGAAGTTATATTCATGCATGTGCAAAAGAATATACATGTACGGTAATATCTATTGACAAAAAATCCTGGAAATCATCTAAATGTTAATTGTTACGTTAAAGATTATGAATTTTGTAGCCATAAAAATAATGAGGCAAAAGCTTGTGTATCATATGGGCAGATAACCCAAGGGATACTTGATACTGAGAGCAGGAAAAGCAAATTGCAGAACATTATGGATAGCAAGATACAAGTAATTTATAATCTATAAATGTACATATGTACACAGGAAATGGTTTGCAAAAACATACATCCAATGTTTAACAAAAATTCCCTCTGAAAAGGAGAATGAGATTGGCATAGGACAGAGACAAATTCACATTTTACTTCACATAGTCTAGTATAAGACTGAATTTTTTTTTTCCTTAGGGCAGAAATGTTTGCATCCATTTGTAATTAAATACATTTTCAGAGTACAATATTAAAAGTATTGTAAGCCAATATACCAAAGGAAAAAAGCCTATGTCAAGTATATGTTTATCATTTCCTGTGTAAGTTGAAATTTTATCAACTGGACTTATTTTTTTTAATATTTTATTTATTTATTCATGAGAGACACACAGAGAGAGGCAGAGACATAAGCAGAGGGAGAAGCGGGTAGGTTCCCCATAGGGAGCCTGATTCGGAACTCCATCCCAGGACTCCGGGATCATGCCCTGAGGGGAAGGCAGATGCTCAACCACTGAGCCACCCAGGCGTCCCACCTGGACTTTTTTGTAAGAAAGAAAAATTACAAGTAGTACGGAATTGGAAAATTAAATGTTCAATTTTCAATTTAATCATTACATTTTGGTTTTTCTTTTTTCCCACTATGATATTTAAAGTTTGTATGGAAAAGAATAGGGAGAGAGAAGAAATAAGGAAAATATGAGCAATTCCACAAGATGTGCAAAAAGCCCAATTGTATTCTTACTGCATAAAGTGCCCAGTTGCCTCTCCCCACCTGAGAGTGGTGGAAAACAGTGGCCTTGAAAGCAGCCTTTGGGTTGTCATAATACAGACAGATGGGAATTTGAGCCTGTGTAGGTCCTAGTGCATGGAAAGCACCTACAGCCTCCCTTGCGCATGCATGTGCAGAGACATGCATACACCCATGCACGCACACACGTGTGTACACACAGACACTCACACACAGTTGCACGTGACAAGACGCAGACGAGACCAAACCACCCTCTGCTCTTTTTCTTAGCCCCTTTTTGGATTTTGCCATAAAGATGTTCCAAACCAGGCTTTGCCACTACATCTTCCCCTATTACATGCCAATGCCTTTTTGTAAAACTGCAAATCGCCATCCAAATTGTTAGATGTGATTATTTCCAGTTTCTGCAAATTACTTTTTAATGCCTTTCTTCCTTTCTCTAATCAACCCCTTGCCATAAAAATAAATAAATGTTAGGAATTTAAATTAGACAACCACCAGCACCCCTTACCTAATGCTTCATATGTGAGAAACCCCGCACAATACACTGTGGAAAAACACAAGCTGAGTAAGACACAGGCCTCACTCTCTAAAAGCCCTCATGATGTCACAGAGAGGACAGCTATGTCAACAACCACTTTACTATCAGGCTGCATCCCATAAAGGCTTTAATAACAGGGCAGCTCATAGGGAGGAGGGTGATTTCTAACCAGATGCGCTCCAGAAGGCTTCATGTGGAAAATGACATGTCATCTAGGCCTTGAAAAAAAAAAAATGGGGGAGCAGGATATTCCAAGAAGGATCCATGTGACAAAAGGCTTAAGGGTGAGCACTGTCACTAATGTGGTGGTGAAGCTTGATGTGGAGGGAAAGGAAAGGGGAAAGGAGGCACACAGAACTGGGAATCATTCCTAAAAAGAAAGCTGGAGCACAAGTTCTCAACAACATCCCAGTAAACGTCTCCTCTTATTTGAGGATTCTCTGTGGGGGTTTTTTGTTTGTTGTTTTTTCTGGTTTGAGATTTATTTCTTGCTTATGAAAGCCAGATAAAATGAGGATCTCACTATATTTGCTAAATTGGCCATTTTGAATTTAAAAAATTAAAACTTAAAAAAAAAAAAAAAAAAAAAAAGCTTTGCTATTCCCAAATCACTTCTTTTGTAATGTGATCACAAAAAAGAAAGGTGATTCCCACTTCAGACACAGAGGGAGAGTGTGGCTGGTTGGGGCTACCAGGGGAGACATTACAGTCCTCCTTGGGTTTCTAATGCAGCTTGGGCCACAGGGGAGAGGAAGCCAGGGCCCAGAGCTTTCAACAGCCAACGGGAAAGCAGAAATGGGCATATGCCCTATTCTTATGGGCTGACTATGGATAAAGTCATCTGGGGACTCTCTGGAGAGCTTTTTTATTTAATGTCCTATTCTCCAAGTCCACATAGGCATCCCATTGAGCTGGTACAAACCTGTCCCATACAATTCCTTGTTTTAAGGCTGAGGAAGGCAAATTTATTGAATCACGTGTAATGAAAGTAAAAATTAAAAATGCACACTTTGAGAAACTAATAAGATATTAAACAGAGGAAAAAGACCATCCTTTCACAGTCTCTGCTTAAATAAGCACCCTAGGAGGGCAAAAACACACAGAGAAGTGCAAAAATAGTTTAACTGTTAATTTCTGAGATTTCCACAGGAAATGCTATCTTACAGGATTCTCAAAAGAATTATTTTCACACTAGAGATACCTCCTTCATTGAAAGATAGTATCACATCAAGGACTGTCTCGGCAAAAATTATGTTAGTTGACCTTTCAGGGACCAGCAGCTGTAGAAATGGTTTCTGTGGCTGGTTAAAGGCGCCGAGTCCAAAAGCAGTGGGGAGTCACCCTGTAATTATATCGGGCCTGAATCCTGACCATGGAGTTGATTGGTGAAAGGTACACAGTAGGAATTCTGCAAGCACTTGTTGGCGGCCTGATCTTCACTCATCTGTTGTCCATCTTGTCTAAAACAGGGTTCTTTTTCTCTTCTGATTATAAAAGTACTTTGCTGTCAATAGCAAACTTTTATAAGGTACAAAAATATTCTGAAAGGGAAAGAAAACTCACCCATAATCATACTATACAAACATAACAACTTTTCATTTTGAGATTTCTCTCCTTTTTCCCCCTATATTATTCCAACACTTTCAAAATGTTAATTTATAAGATACATCACAGGTTGTATCTGACTGGTATATATAAAAAAGAGACCTATATACATGAAGTGAAAAAAAGAAGCACCCTGGAATAATCGTATAAACTACATTAAACTGTGTTTGTAGATTCAGTTGCTTAAATTTTATCCCCAAATGAAATAAAGGCAATACAGTAGAAAATACAATAAAAACATTATTTTAGGGGAAGATATTCATTACCAGAACCATGTTCCACAGTAACAGTGCAAATGCCCATTCTAGTTGAACAAGGTTGAGTGATTCCCCACTTGTTTCCCTACAATCTTGGGACACGATAAAGAAATTGCTACCTAAGTACATTTTATAAAGGTTACAGTAGGCCAAACCCAGAGAACAAAGGAGATAAAAAAACAATAATATTCAAAGCAGCAATGGAAAGCAACATAATTTAATTTCACCAGCAGATGTTTGCTTGGTGCTATTTGTTTTTGTTTTGTTTTGTTTTGTTTTTTTGTGTTTTTTTTAAAGATTTTATTTATTTATTCATGAAAGACACACACAGAGAGAGAAAGAGAGGCAGAGACACAGGCAGAGGGAGAAGCAGGCTCCATGCAGGGAGCCTGACGTGGGACTCGATCCTGGGACTCCAGGATCACGTCCTGGGCCAAAGGCAGGCGCTAAACTGCTGAGCCACCCAGGGATCCCCCGTGCTATTTGTTTTACCTTTTGTAGGATTTAGGAATTTCTAATTGCAAAAACCCCCCAAAAAACAAAAAACCCAACCAAACAAGCCACCAAAAATCTAGATACTTCATGCTTTTGCATTTTATATACATATCAAATATATATTCGATTTTCAATTAATTCTGCAAATATTCAGTTCAGCTGTGAGAGATTAGAATGAAATGCCAATTAAATTTACACATGATGTTAAATGTTTCACAATCTGTGTTTCTATTTATTTTTCATTTATGGAGATCCTATTTGTGGACTATTAGCATAAACGTTCACTTAAAAAGAGTCCTTCAAAAAACACAATTGGCATATTTCGAAATGTAATATATTAGTATTTTTCTATGACAGGATCACAAACAAGTACATCTATGGGTATCAGTGAGAAACAAGTATGATGGAGGAAATCTTTCTGCAAAGTACATGGACCTCAAAAGTATCGGGACAAGTTTGACCCACTCAGAAGATGGCTTATAGTATATTTATCTCTGCTGGTCTCCTGGAGTTATAATGATTACTGTCAGCAGGGATGCCCTTTCCTCTGGCAGAGCTGACACTGCTGAGTACAAATTAAAGGGAAATCAGATTTTTAGTCTCTGAAAGGGTGGCAGGGGTGGGGGAGGGGCGAATCTTTCTTTCCATACCTTTCTTCTCACTGTTTTGAGTTTGTCAAGGAGACTCACACTAGAAAATTTAAACAGAGAGGATGCACACTGAATGGGCAAGTTTTCATTATGGAGTAAAGTGGTGTGAGACAATTACCCACATCCCTTCAGCTTTCCTTACCCATTACAAAGACAAAAGATATGAACTCCAGTCCTTCCTCAGCTGAAGTTTGTTCTCACAGCTTCATCTGTGAGAACTCCAAATGCATTCTGTGGCAATCCCAAAAGACAAAGTGTGCAAATTTCGTAAAAAAAAAAAAAAAATGGATTCCACATATAAAAAAAACGCAGAGAAATGGATGAATGAAACAATTGCAGAATTCTTTATCATGGGAGGTTTTTGTATTAAGGTTTCAAGATTCCATTGTGGTAGAAACAGTGACATGTTTTCAAATCGCTGATGAAAGGCTTAACATAAATGCAATGATTCATTCTCATATTCATGTTTCCCCAGCTTCATGATAATTCACACTAAAAATGAAAGTCAACCCCTATTCTGACTAAATCCTTAATTGCAGTGAGGTATGCTAATGTGGTAATGACATATTATCAGTTGTTGCTTTTACAAAATATCCTACAAGACAGTTACTAGTATACTGTGAAATATTAATAATTAAAAACAAATCACACTTGTCAAAATAAATACATCTGTCTATTACAATATCTTTGTTTCTCCCCTTGCACTTGTTTTCTGAAATGGCAGGTGTCAAAGTGGGTCTTTTTGTTGTAGGACATGCACCCAATTATGCACACTGTTTAGAGGGGGCCTGACAGCAGACTAAAATGATTAAATGCAGGCAAGAGTGATGTAGCAATAGGGGAGAATTCTTTGGAATTCTTCTTCTAGGATAATCAAAAGCGATTGAGTGGGGCCCAAACTTCAACTGTTCCATCAGTGATACTCAGCCCAAGCCTTTGGACCCTGAACATTCCCATCCATAATAGGAGCCTGGAGTGAAGAGTACTGACACACAGATGTGCCTTCATCAATAGGTGAAGGAGATCATTATTCTGAGAGGAATTTCATTTATTACACTATTTGCCGCATAATTCAGTAACCAGGTTGTTCAGGTTTCATATTTAACTTTTAAATCCTTCACTAATTCAAATAATTTTCTTACGTAACAAAATGGAAATTAACCATTTCCATCTGTTTCTAAGATTTTATTTCTTCGTTGGTTTTCATTTTAAGAGTAAACGAGAGGGCTAGCTTACAAGTTTAGAATGAGGCCCTTAATTGCCAAGCAAACCAGAGTGTCCCAAGGCTTGCCTAGGGCATCCATCTCTGAAAGAAGATAGTTATAACGTCATTTGTTTTCTGTTCCTAAAGTTTGATAAATTACAAATGGGATGGATTTGAGCTGTTTATTTGAGAAAGGTAAGTCCATAAAATACTATAGTTCTTTCATCTTTCACTTAATTCAGATCATTACACCAAGGAAACACCACTTACCAGTAAGGATAGCTAATCTGTTATTCCCATCCTCTCCTTCTTTAAGACTATTATATGGTTGGTCACCTGCCCTTCGCTTCTGTTTCTTCCCACTTTTGTGAGGATGTGAGACATAAAGAAGGGGAGGAAATGAGTGGAGGAAGACCATTCCTCAACCTACAGAAATGAAGGGGAAAATGGAGAAACCAGGAACTTAAATGCGTGGCAAGCCCCCTTAGTTAAAAAAGTAGAGTAAGTTCCTGTTAGAAAATGAGAACACTCTGGTTCATCTCAGCACTATTCCTTCTAGCAAGTCCGTTTTCTGCAAGATGGGTTTTATTTTGAGAACAATTAATAATTGACGACTAACAACTTCTTTCAAGATATGATACGCCCATATTTCTCAGACCTTTGAGAACTTTTACAGAAACATTTGCCTTCAAAAATTTAAAATGTTGTCTTTCTTCCATCACAATATAAGGTGTGCTTTCCCAAATATTTTAGGTAATTACTTCTTCCAAGTAAAAACAACATTTGCATTTTCTATATTTTAAAATTATATTCTTCAATAAAAAGTCTGAGGGTAAAGTCACAAATGCAAATGCATTTTAATGGTGACACTTATTAGAATCTCAAGATTCCATTTTTTTTTTTATGATTGTTCTTACCTAGTGGGTAATGGGAAAGATTGGCCAATATTGCTCCTAAAGGGAATATACATATAACAGCCTATTGCCATCCAGAACATGAGCCCTGATAGTCAATCTGGAAATTTATATCCTCCTGATCCCATAATATAGGGACAAGTCTGCGTATAACCTCACTGAGTACCCTGACAGGAAGAGTGACCTCAATGAAACTTGGAAAATAAGGCTTGAAAGACTGTCCCAAAGAAACCTTGACCTGATTTCCCAATTCCTACAGATCATGAAACCTAAAGGGCTGAGATGGGGTAGTAGACCTTGGCAATATCCTGGCACTAGGTCAGCCTGGTGAAGAGACAGGGTGGCCAGAGGACAACGATCTAGGGAAGGGTGGAATCCTGTAAGTCACTCCGGAAATCCTGTTTTCCAGGGCGTGCTGAACTTCAGTTTTAGCAAAACCTCTACCAGCATATTAGACAACATGCACTTGCATGTAACATACTGTATGAAAAGAGATACAGGAGATGAAATAATTGAGACGTTCACACATGTACAGTTCCCATTCTTGCCTAAGCATCCTTCCACAGGAGGAGCTGGGACATGTCAGCATGTCATAGGGACAGGCACATTTCTAATTCAAGGCCTTCAAGACCCATCAGCTCCGCAGCAACCTCAAAGCTTCCTGTCAATGTTGTTAATGGCAAATCTAAGCATGTGAGTGTCTTCGGTCAGGGCACTCCTAATAGCAACGTGATTGCCAAGTGATTGAGAACAATCATAGGGAGAAGACAGAAATGGCCTATTAGGACTTTGTGGCCATCTCCCCTCCCTCCCCACAGAGCTGCTTTCTCTCCATAGGCACAACAGAGCAGTGACCTACAGGAGGGGTACTCTATAGCTTTCCCCAGTTCCATGTCCAGCTACAAGTTCTGAAAATCTAACACTGGGGGGAGAAATGGGAAATACACCCTCATACTATAAATGTGTACCCTACTGCTGGGTATCTCCAGAGATTTATTCAATATAGCTTATTATATATACTCTAGATGCTATTTCTCTTATTTTTAATAAAAGCAATTTAACAGAAATTCCTAAGTGGAGTATAGTCATTCTCCTATACTGCAGGGGAACTGTAGAAAAAAATATGCTACTTCTTTTCTTGATCACCTTTAAAATTCTTTTATCTTTCTAATGAACCACCTTTCTATCTTTCAGACCATCCCACCTGATCCAGAGGGAAGTTAAGCTAGTAGAGCAAGCTGAAGTTGATGTGAAAAAAAAAAAAATACAAAAATACACATACAAATCCTTTTGTATTTATTCTCTTCTCTCAATTACATGATCTTTTGGGGTCATCATTGATAAAGCTTCGCTGACAGCAAAGCAATCCATAGTAAAAAAATTCACAGAACCAGGGATTGGGGGAAAAAAAAAAAAAAAAACCCAGACATGTTCCCAGGGCCAATAATACGGAAGTTATTATTTTTGTTAATGTTCTGATAACATATCCTGCTTCCTAATCTTATCTGATTAGGAAACTCATTTCCCCAAAGAATATGTATTCTATTAACCTATTAACAATTCAAAGCACATCAACTGTCACTTGCCAATTTTAAAGCTTAAGTCTTAAAGATTAACTTTTAAAGCTGTTAGGAATACACCAGTGTACATATTTCGACCCATTACGCTCACAATCTTTGACGTTTTCTATATGAACTGGTCTTTAGGAAGGTGTCTTCTATGCTCATTCTTTTATTCTGTATTAAATGCTTTTAATCCCAGGGTCTACCTACTTTGGTAGTTTGGGTTCTGCAGTAATTCCCACTCATTAACTGGGTAAATTACATCTCTGTGCCTGTTTCCTCATCTCTAAAATGAACACGGTGATCAAATTAGCTGGTCCCCAAGAGGGTTCAGCATGTCTCTCCCAGAACACTCAATAGATGGTGGCTATTACTAGCATCATTATTACATGTATCTGAGGAAGATTGAGATCAAGCCCCACAAAATAAACATGATCCTCATTCACCTTTGACCCCATTCTTACCTTCATCCCTTGTGCTCAATGAATGGTCTCTTCCACCCACATTCTGACTTAAAAGTGGGGAAAAAAAAACATATTATCTCAGCAGGAGAGGACAATCTGGCTCTTTAATTTCTCTAATCCTCCCACCTCAATTAGCAAATCATTCTAAGTGCAGAGGTGGGCTGAAAACTGCGAAGGTTTTTAATGACCACTCTTCACTTTCTCACTAAGGTTTGCTACATTTCGAGATCAATAGCATCAATTATCCCAGTTGCCACACCAACCATCATTTTGTGGGAAAAGACTCAGGAGAGACAAGTCCACATTTAAACTGGGGTCTCTCATCTTGGGCACTACTAGTTTCGGCGGCTCTAAATACAGCCCACACCTTCTGCAGTTCACAGAAAGAGCTACAAGAGAAAACTGATCCTCAAGCTATCTTACTAGCATCCTCAGAAACACAATTATAGTGAAATACATGAAATGTGCCCAGCATCACTGGGCTGGGCTGGAATGCTGGGTTGCTGGGTAGGTGGGTTCCTGGAGGGGCTTCTGAAGAGAGCCCTGGACAGATCCTGGGGGCCGCAAGACTAGCCTGAAAGGCTTATATGATGTGTTCAAACAAAGTGACAAGGGCTATCTCCTAACTGCTGTGGAAGCCCCGTCTGGATCCATGAGAGAGTGATTTCCTCCCATTTTTTTTTTCCTCCCATTTTTAAAGATCTTTAATTGAAAAGTAATTTTTAGTAACTCTAAAAATGCAAAAATAAATACAGAACAAAGAATACCCATCTACCCTTGACCAGATTCACCTATTTTTGAATGTTTTACCTTATTTTTCACTGCTCTCCCTCTTACCCATTTCCCCCCTGAACTCTTTATTTTTTAATAAAGTTTTTTTTAATATTTTATTTATTTATTCATTAGAGACACACACAGAGAGAGAAGCAGAGACATAGGCAGAGAGAGAGAAGCCGGGTCCATGCAGGGAGTCCGATGTGGGACTCGATCCTGGCACTCCAGGATCATGCCCTAGGCTGAAGGCAGGTGCTCAACCGCTGAGCCACCCAGGCATCCCCCCAACCCCTGAATTCTTTAAAGGTAGATTGCATACCTCCTTATCCCTAAAATAGTTACATATATCAAGTCCTTAATCATACAAGAATAGGGGAATTCTCTTACTTTTTTTGGGGGGGGGGGATTCTCTTACTTGGTGACAGTACAGTTACCAACTTCAGTGAGTTACATGAACACCGTTCTCCAATCTACAATTAGTATTCCAAGTTTTATCACTTGTCTCATATATGCCTTTTATCCCCATTTTTATTCCCTGCCCTCCAGTATAGGATCTGGTCTACAGTCACATTACTTTCTTTACCTGTCATGTCTTGACAGTGTTTAATCTGGAACATCAAACAGTCTTTTATAATAACTTTCAACATCTTTTACAGAATTGACATTTTTGAAGAATATGGTTCCCTACACCCTCATGTATTATTTATTTTATTAGAACATTCCTCACTTTAAGTGTGCCTGCTGTTCCTCACAAATAGATTCAGGTATCATTCTAGGCCAGAACACGGCTTAGGTGATGTGTCCTTCTCAGTGTCATAGTTTATTGTGTACAATGTCTCATTGATAATGTTCATTTTGATCATCTGGTCAAGGCACTGCCCAATTTCTAGACTGTAATACTACTATGGATTTTCTTCCTCACCATTAATAAGCAGTATGTGGGAAGACACCAAGACCATACAAATATCCTCTTCCTCATCCTCAAAATTTCTCTCTAGGGGTACCTGAGTGGCTCATTCGGTTAAGCCTCGAACTCTTGGTTTTGTCTGGGATCATGATCTCAGGGTCATGGATCAAGCCCCAAATTAGGCTCCATGCTCAGTGGAAAGTCTGCTTGGGATTTTCTCTCTCCTTCTCCCTCCACCCCTCCCCATGCACTATCTCTCTAAAATAAATGAAATTTAAAAAAAAAATTTCTCCCTAGATTTAGTGTCAATTGATGATTCCTGCCTGACCCAATCTTTATCATGACTTTTCCAGCTCCTGCACACCCTCTGCTCCTCCCCATTCATCACTTAGCCCTCAGCATTCTACTGGAAGCAGGACCCTCCCTTCTCCCCCATTATTATATTTGCCTTTTGGTGACTGGTCGGACTGATGAATTCCTATTATTTTTAATGGTTGGTAATTCATTACTGCCCTTAATTTATGTTAATGCTCACAATGTCTAAGCTTTGGCAGGAAAACCCCTCTTCATGCTGGTTTCTATGTCCTTGCACCCAACGAGTAGTTCCTTCCTTTGTGGTAGAGCAAGAAGATTCCATTTCTTTTACTCATCCTACCCATGTCTTGCAACCAGTCATTTCTTCATCAATCTCTGATTTCTTATAGTAGGGAACAGATACAGAACTAGGAGGGTCATGGCTACCGAGGTTTTTCCTTCTTGACATGTCTAGCAAACAGAGCTCAGAAATACATGCAGATATATACATACAGATACAATTATATACAAGTACAAATTATACGTGCATAGATGCATAAAATATACATTTTATAAATCATGAAGTCATCCAGATACTGCCAGACTTTACATATCCCCACGGGGGTGCTTCCTCGTCTTCTCTCATTCCATATTTGTGCGTCTATTCCAGTGAGACCCCCAAAATCAACACATTTACTTATCTGCTCATTCCTATAATATCTCGAACAAAGCTTGAAAATTGCTTTGCCCAATCCCAAAACAAACATACTAAACAGGGGTAAGGATTTGTTCGCAATTGCCACTCCACCTATCTTAAGATTGAGGATATATAATCAAATTCTGTGTTTCTATGATACATGGATCCTTCCTTCTTTTTCCTTTCAGTGGGGTTAAAATGTTCATTATGAAATACTGTTTCATTTGTTGTAGCTTGCTTCCAATTCTTACTGATTTTATTTTCTGAATTTGTATGCATTAACATGCTTTCAAAAGCTAAAACATAAAAAGATACACTCAAAGAAGTGTTCTTCCCTTCCATGTCCCTTCCATCCTATTCTCTACTCACCACTCATAGACAAACAATTTCATTGTGTTCTGGTTTATTCTTCCTGCGTATCTCTTAATAAAGATAAACAGAAATATGTATGCTTTCTAATTTTCGCTTCTTTCATACATAAAAAGCAGCTTTCTATGTCTTGGGCACATAGCTTTTCTCATATAAGTATATATACTAGAAATCACTCCATTCTAGAGGTCTCCTCATAATTTTTTTTCACAACTACAAAATGGTACAGTGTGTGTATATACTTTAGTTTAGGCAACCAATCTCTATGCTTATACACTCTAGCTCCCAATATTTTGCAATTACAACAAATGCTTCAATGAACAACCATATGCATATATATTTTTGTATTGTTGGAAGTTTATCTTCAGGGTAAATTCTTAGAAGTGGGATTGTCGGGTCAAAAAGCAAATGCACTTATTATCAAATCCTCCTCAGTGAAGATTTGTACAGTTTTCTATTTCCATCAGCAATCTATGAAAGCACCTGTTTCCATACAGCCTTGGCAAATAATGTATTCTCAAGCTTTTAAATTTGCCAGTCTGGTGGATGAGAATTTTTCAGTGTTGTTTCCATTTGTATGTCTGAGTGAGTGAACTTGGACGTCTTTTCATATGTTCTTTTTGTGAGTTGTGTCATTTGCCAATTTTTCTAAGGGATTTTTGTCTGTCTTCCCTTAAGTTTTAAAAATTGATTCCTAAATAGGGATATTAGTCTTTTATCTGAGATAAGTGCTGAAAAAATTTTCTCCTAGAGGCCACTTGTCTTTTAATTTCTTTGCTTACGGTGTTTTCCTTTTTCAGTGTTTTGTTTGTTTTTGACCTGCAAAGCTTTTATTTTTTGTGCAGTTTTATCTTTTGTTTTATTGTATTAGAATTTTTAATAATGACTCAAAAGCCTTTCCTCACACCCAGGTTTTAGAGGGATTCAGTCATGTTTTCTTCTGGTATACATATACATTTATTTATTTGTTTGCTTGTTTGTTTATTTATTACTTTTCGAGCTCTGAAGCATTTGGAGTATATTTTTTTTGTACATGGTAATGAGGAATAGATCGAATTTTACCTTTTCCAAAGTGGCTATTTTTAGTTGCCTCAACACGAATTTTTATACAAAGACCTATTCATGTGCATGATTTAAGATACTACTTTTATTATATTGGATTTATCATGGGTTATCATGGAGTTGTATTCTGTTCTAGTGGCTTCTGTTTTATGTAGGCAGATGCTGTATTTTTTGGTGCACAGATATTCATAAGTGTTATAAACACTGTAGAATATGGCCTCTCATGTTATAAAGTGTTTTCTCTTTGTCTTATTTAATGCTTTTTGTCATGAAGTTCACTTTGTCTGAAAACCTATAGAGTTTTGCACTTATGTGATTTTAAATGTCACATTCATTGTACTGTATGATTAACACATTTTTTGATCACTAGCACAGCTTTGTACTAGAAAAGTACAATGACAAGTAATTAATTGGATGCATGATGTGGAGAGTTTGCAACCTCTTCTGTGTACATAGCATGGCAACTCTAGAGAATTAAGGAGATACTGCAATTAATAAGTTATATAAATGTACTTTTGCATTTTTTGTGGTGGCTATAATTACGTATGGTAAGAGTTGATTTTGTTACACAAATTCTAAGTAACATAGTTCCTTTGAATATCTTTGTCTAGAAATTTGTTTTTCTGTTCACTTGGCATTATTCAAGTTTCGAGAAGCCTAAAGATCTTACAAGAAAACTAGGACAAAATATATATGTAGGCATCGTTATTGTTTCATAAGGGAAGATTTACAGAAATAAAAATAATTGAATTTTTCAGTTTGGAAGAGACTACAAAGGACAAAAACGAGGCCCAGCAAGGTGACAGGGCTTGCCAAGTCACACAGCTAGGAAGCACAGGATCACTCCCATCACGCAGGCTGCTTCCCCAGTGAGGCGCTCTTTTCACGCTCACATTAGTAATTTCTGTTGGCCTCAGAGTGCCATCTCCACTTTGCAAATACCTTGACAAACAGAGAATGTGTGTGCCCAAACAAGCCTATACGACACACGTGTGTATCTTTTTGTTTTTTTTAAATCAGGCCACTTATATGAGAAATGAAATATTCAAAGGGCACCAACCTCTGCTTTAGGAAAAACAAAAACAAAAACAAAACAACAACAACAAAAACAAAAAAAACAACAACATCAACAACAAAAAACATCAACAACAAAACCATGGGAAGGGAAAGAAGAAGACAGAGGGAACAGGTGAAAATGGACTCAGCTCCTGGAAACAGTCCCCGACTGCCATAAGGACGGCTAAACAGGTGGGTAAGCCTGCGTGGGTCCCTCTGGGCGCGGGCTCGTCCCTCTGGTCCCTCTAGAGGAGCCGATGTGATCGCCCTCGGGCCCGGGGCGGGAGGTGGAGGCGAGCCAGCAAACGCGCGGGTGCCTGCACGCGGGTGTGCGCGCGTGGATTTTCAGGACAACTAGTCCAAGCAGCCAGACTGAAAATCATTCGGAGGTAAAAGCTGTTAAGAGTCATGGAGAAAAAGAAAGAAAAAAAAAAAAATCTCGCCCGCATGCTGGAGCTTCCTGCTTACTCGCAGGCACTTAGAGCAGAACCCAGCAGCAGGACGAGCCCAGAGCTGAGGCTAATCAGGGGGAAGAAAAACCGTCCCCTAAACCTGCCCCAGGGGAGCCACAGCAGCACCCTAGAAGGGTGTGTCCTGGGGCAATGGAGAATTCAAAGCCCCAAGAGTCACTGAAACTGTGCCAGGTTTCTCTCACTCTCCCCCCCAGTTCCAAACCCTATAAATCCCAGGGAGCTTTTTGTGCAGAGAGAATTTCTCAGACTACTTAGAAGGTAAATTCATACATTTATAGGAAGGCATGTGATGATGGTGTGTTTATGCGGGAAGGAGGAACAAGGAATCTAGTCTAGTTTCAAGGGAGAAAATTCAATGAATTTTCACATCACCACCTACGGACCCGGACAATGCCTCCTGGAAAAATAAACACCGAGCCTTTCAGGGTTTTCAGACTGCAACGCAAAACTCAATTATATATTTTTAAAATCCCTATCAAGACTGTCTCATCCTGCAGGAGAAAGTTCCCCTAAGTAAAAGGAATTGCAAATGTGAACAAAAAAGGGGGGAAAAAAGAAAAGACAAAAAAAGCTCATTACTGAATCCTCAGTATCAGGAGATTCTATTCTAAGCTGTTTATTAAAATCTTCGCGTCATTCTCGATTGCATCTTCCAGGCTGTGATCAGTGTTGTAAAAGAATAGGAAGAGCATGAAGTCTCACAGGCAACTCCTCTTCTCCACACCCATGGGAATATCTCAGAGCTCACAATGGGTTAATAAAGAAGCCCCCGATTCTTGATCTCGTGGATAAAGAGCTCACCAATTAACAAGCCCACAGGAAAGCACAAAGCAGTTTCATATCAAAACAGAAAAGCCCTGCAATTTGCAACTGTCCAAGAAATGCATGAGATATCAGTAAATAATGGAGAGGAGTAGAAATTTCAAAATAGGCTCAGTGCATATTTAAAAGTGCCTTTTTCCAGATAAATAATTCTAGATGAACAATTTCATACACACAGAACATTTGAATAATTCCATAGAATCCGTTTTACCAGATCTTTCTGCCTAATTACAAGTCTTTGAACCAGACAACGGTACTTGAAAGATCAATGCCTGGCTGCACAAAGCATATATAAAGCGTAATTAAGAGGACTGCTCGACGGAGCAATAGATAACATGCATATGGATGTGTGACGTCTTCACATGTACACACTTCATATTTGTGATATGTGCAGTTGAGACATACACTTCCACTGTCCTAAATGTCTCTGGCTGCCATTTTGTAATGAATCGAATAAAATGGAATGTTAAAAAAGCAATGCAAGCAAGCTTTAGATGATATTCTTATTTGAATTTCCGGGTATAAAGTCAACTTAAACTGCATCTGGGAGTATTTATTTCTGACCACTATGTTATTTCCTATTTAGATCAACATTTGATGTTTCTGGGAAATATGTGGGTTTTAAATAGGTGCCATAATTTGTTCAACTCACTTCTCATTTTCTAATGTTAAATTAAGACAATAAACCATTAGTACCTTGGACTACTCAGAAGGTATATTTATACTTTTCAGGAAGGAATATGGCAGAGTGTGTATTTAAGTGTGAGCATTTTGTTTATGAACTAGGAATGTATGCTTACTCTCTAGGAGGCAAGCAAATGGAAGTCACAGATATTGGGTATTCTCAGCCCTCAGGCAGGTCTAATGAATGTAAGAGATGACAGGCAAAAAAAAAAAAAAAAAGGCATCTAAGACATTGGCTGGCAACAAGGACATAAATAATAAATAGTAAATTAATGTTGACCCAGTAAAGTGACAGGATTCAGCAACACATTAGATAAGAAAAAGTGTGAGGAGTCAAAAATTGTGGGAAAATGAAAATTTATGCCTTCACTGTTGGATAATAGACTGTTAGTGTTGTAAAGAGCCGTAAAAACAATCTGGCCCAATTCTCCCATATTAAGGAGTGGATCGGATCAGAGACACGAGAGGCCACTGAAGGCCATGGGCTGAAGAGCACCTGCCTTCTTCACCATTTCCACTGAGCCACAGTGTCTCCACTGTCTGGACCCTTCTCGCCCAGTGAACTTGTGTTCATTAGCACTACAGAAAATTAATGGGAGAAAATAGCAGAACACATCAGAATCTCTACTTTGTTATTGCCCTTTCTTATCTGCATGTTTCTGCTAGATTGAGAAGAGAACAGCAATTGTTATACAATGGTTTATTTATAATAGGGTAATAATAATGCTTATTAAATCAGAGACATATCAGAGACCTTATGATGAAACCAAATGGCTTTTAGTGCAATTAAATAAAGGACATGTAACCAGAGAGATAACATACTTTGTATATTTGCAATTAAGGAGAAAAATACAAAGTAACTCAATAAGAAATACTCCTTTGTCTTCTTTTCTCTTTCTGCTCCTACATGTTGGCCAATTAAAATGTAGTTATTACACACTTTTATTTATCAGTATTTTCAGACAGCAATGGCTACTAAATAGCAAAAAGTAAAATCAAATCTGTATTTTTGAATAGCGAAGGGATTGCTCATTCACTGCCGGGGGTGCTAGGCTGGGGTGGGAACGGTTGAGCGAGAGTGCTTTTGACCCCTGCTCGCCCATGGGCCCTGGATGAAGGAGGCACCAAACACTTTGGTCTTCGGCTTCCTCTTCTAAAACACTGACACAGTTGAATCAAGAATCTCTAAGATTTCTCATAGCTCCCCTATTCTTTTTTTTTTAATTTTTATTTATTTATGATAGTCACAGAGAGAGAGAGAGAGAGAGAGAGGCAGAGACACAGGCCGAGGGAGAAGCAGGCTCCATGCACCGGGAGCCCGACGTGGGATTCGATCCCGGGTCTCCAGGATCGCGTCCTGGGCCAAAGGCAGGCGCCAAACCGCTGCGCCACACAGGGATCCCCTCCCCTATTCTTCCATTATTCTCTCTCTTATATTTTTGTTCTTCATCTGAATGTTGAATACTCAAAAGCAATTCTCAGAGGAGAAATATTAACAGCAAGGGAGCAAGTTATAGTGGCTACAGTATGTCAGGATTGTGTGTGAATTTCAAGGATCCAAAGGTTCCTTGTCCCCAGGACACGTGTTGGACTATAATCAATTGCAGTGTTTAACCAGAGAGCTGTAATTATAAAACAGAAAGAATATTAGACTTTACTAAATTTGATTTTTGGCTGAAAGTCTCTTTGCCAATTCCTTTGGACAATAAATTCTGAAAGTGGTGTTTTATATCTCCCAGACAAATGTTTCCTTCATGAAAATGGGTGGGGATGAATGAATTTCAAAATGTCATCATTTAAGCTACCATTTATTCTACTCTATTACAAATTCAATAACCTTGAACCAGAGTTAATAGAAATTCATGATAAGTAATAAAAATCAAACTGGCCTCAAATTCCCATGGCTTCAAATACTGCCTATAAACTACCAATTCCTCAATTTCTCTCCCCAGCCTAGATCTCTCTACGGAGTTCAGACCAAAATCACACAGACGACATCTCCACCTGGTGCCCTATGGAACCTCAAACTGCGCAATTATCTCCATCACCTGCTTCCCTCCTTCCCAAACCAGCTCCTCCTCCAATGTTCTGTGTTTCTGTGAGTGTTTCCACAATCCAGCCTGGTGCCTCAATTGGCTCCATGACACTCTCCTCTCCTTTGCCCCAAACACTGTTGATTCAGGCTGGTAACTGGGTCTGAAACATCCCAATATTCCCTATGAGTAGCAACTTAATCCAGCATTCTAAAGTGCAAGTCTGATGACTTTCCCACCAGAAGCTCTCATCCTCCTGAGCCTTTTGCAGGCTCCTAATATCATCCCATATGCTTTGTTCTCTTTTTACAGTCTTTGCATATCTCATCCCTTTTTAGTGGGAATGTCCATTGCTCCCTTCTCTGTCAGGCTAACCCCATTAATCCTTTAAAACCCAACTCAGCCCTTCTACTGTTCAGCCTCAGCCTTCATGGACTGACCATTTATCTTCCCATAATATGATAGGCATCTTTCTACCACAGTCTGCACTGCATGGCATTCAACTGCTCTTGGACCGAGACCAGAAGAGCAGAGCTGTGTTTTATTTACTTTATTGATTAATGCCTGGTAGAGAATAAGTGTTCGATAAATGCATTGAACAAATTTGTATGTGGCAATGGGTCTATGAAGGGGGTAATCCCAGTCCAAGTTACCTGAGACAGTCCAGGTACATCCTGGTTGTCCCAGCCTAATTATTCATTCACAAAAGTATCCAGCTGTGGACAATAAATTATATGGTCACGGTCTATTGGTCAAAATAAAAGATAAACGTCTAGCCTTTTTAATTACCAATATCATTTAAAAGACTTGTCAATACATCCAAGGGAGAAATCTGGGAAAGGCGACCACTGAACTATGTTCTTGCCCAGGTGCTAAAATTTCAGATGACTTTTCCCCTCCATTTTGTTTTTATTAATTGACTTTCCTTTCATTCGTTGCATATGCATCACAGTTACAAAAATAAATCTACTTCGAAAAAGTCACCGTATAATTTATTTCTTGTGAATTTTTAAAGAATATTCAGCTCTATCTTTACAGCTATGGAAAATGCCAAGATTCTTCAAGTTTTAAGTCAACTAAGCATATGACAAGATGGTCCTGTCATAAAGATAAAGGACGTCCGAAGTCTGTGATTATATTCACAAATATGTCATCCAAACCCTCATTCCAAGAAAAATGAAACGGAGCTAAAATAAAATAAACAGTTCTGGTGGTCAGGATGCCAGAATATGCAGACATTTGGTTTGAAGCTGCTGCACAGGCTCGGCTTCCACAGCTGGGTGATGAGAATACATGCACAGACCCAACTTTCAAAGAGTAACAGCATATGGAAACCACAAAATGGAACATAAACATTGCTAATCAGAATCCAACAGAGGTAATCTAGAAAACATCCTCTTGTGTGAATATGCTTCCACAATCCTTTCTATTTTGCAGGACCATGGCTCTTACTAGTTCAAAGAGCTAAAGCATAATGGAATGTTAATATGGAAGAAAAGTAATCATGTTTCCTATCAAGTTTTTATAGTCATTAAATGTATATGGCAAAGCATCAATGGTCAAGAACTTTTAACCAGTACCTAAATATAGGTTAATAGTAAACTTTCTGATCAGGGTACAATTCCAAATAAAATTCCAGACCAATTACATTTAGTTACCTTCTTCTATTTTCTCTCTGACTTGCAGCTGCATCAGTAAGATAACAACACAAGTCCATGTGTTCTGCCTAAATGGAGGTATTTAAGAAATCATCTCCAGCTCTGTAGATCCATGGTTGAGACTGTGGCTTACATCTCTTCCAGAGTTAAGAATTTCTTTTTTTTTTTTTTCAGAGTTAAGAATTTCTATCAGAGGAATGGTTAGTGGGTCTTGTACATCAGCTGGAAGAGGAAGGGATGATGATGGAATACATATTGGCCTGCCAGAGGCTTTGACCTTTTGTGGCTGCAGACTGGGAAATGTAGCAATGCTGTTCACAGTCTACTTCTCTAAAACAGATAGAAAGCTGGCTTCAGAGATAGAAGTTTCACCCACTAACCAGAATCAAGCTAACTAACTGATGATATGGTGATATGAAGTTTCAGAAATGTGTTCAAATCCTGTCATATAACCTTCATCAATTTACTTTAATCTCTTCAGGAATTCCTGCAGAACAATGGGTTTGGGTAAAATCAACAGTCTATCACCTAAATTATAGAAAACTATATTTAAGATAAGATCAAAGGATATGTTTTCATCTAAATTTCCTCTTGGGAGATGAATCTAGCTTGATGGCAGGGATATTCCACTTGTTCGGAGTGACATCCTGTCAGGGCTCCAGACCCTGATGAGAGCCGTGTTCAGTGAATCACAATATATCTGGGAGAGAATAGGCTTCTTCTCAATACCTGCCCTCTTCCATACTTTCCATGGCATTCTACACACTTCCAATCTTTCGTCCAGCCCAGAATGCTCCCTGGAGTGTTGGATCGGTATCACCAACTGAATTCTGGGAATTTCATCTTGAATATCCCACTGTAACTTCACACTCAGACTCAACTCATCTAAATCAGATGGCTTAATCTGCAGCCCCCTCAAAGCCAGTTCTTTCAAACTCTGAATCTTTTGAATAGTTTTACCATGTGCACAACTAGCAAAGCAAGAAATCTTCACCTCATCTTTGATTATCCTCTCTCTCTCTCTCACTCCCTGGATCTACTTAGTCACCATTTTGTTGTTGTTGTTGTTTATTCTACCTCTTATATGTTTCTTGGATCATCTAATGTCAATTCCATGTCACTAACCTGTTTTGAGTCACTATCCCCTCTACTGGATTACTCCAATTAGCTTCCCATAGGTCTCCTTGCCTCTGTTATCACCTCCATCCCCAGTGAGCTTCTCAGTCTGATGTCTCCACAGTGATCACACTAACATTCAAACTATCAAGTCATTCCCTGGTTTAAAATTTTTTTGTGTAAAATGAACTCAAAATGGATTCAAGGCTTAAATGTATGACCTAAAGCCAAAACTCCTAGAAGAAAACATAGGGGAAAAGCTCCTTGACATTGGTCTGGGCAATAATTTTTGGATACAATATCAAAAGCTCGGGCAACAAAAGCAGAAGTAAACAAGTGGGACTCCATCAAACTTAAAAACTTCTAACACAACAAAGGAAATAATCAACAAAATTAAAAGGCAACCTACCGAGTGGGAGAAAATATTTGCAAACCAAATATCTGAAAAGGGGGTTAGTATTCAAAATATATAAGAATTCACACAACTCAAGGAAATGCAAATCAAAACCACAATGAGATATCACCTCACATCTGCTAGAATGGCTATTACCAAAAGGACAGGAGATTACAAATGTCAACGGAAAAAAGGGAAACTTTGTGTACCTTTGGTAGAAATGTAAAACTGGTACAGCCATTACAAAAAAACAGTATAGATGTTCTCAAAAACTTAAAAATAGAACTTCCAGTGCTCACTTTGGCAGTACATATACTAAAAAATAGAACTTCCATATGATCCAGCAATCTCACTTCCAAGTATGTATCCAAAGGAAATGAATCAGTATCTTGAAGGGGTACCTGCTTTCACATGTTCATTGAAGGATTGTTCACAACAGCCAAGAAAAAACCCAAATGTCTGTAATGGATAATGGGATTTTTAAAAAGTGTGATGTGTACATACATACACACACACAGGAATATTATTCAGTTATAAAAAGGAAGGAAATCTTGCTATTTATAGCAACATGTATAAACTTGAAGGACATTATGTTAAGTGAAATGAGCCAAACACAGAGACAAATAATGTATGATCTCACTTATATGTGGAATCTAAAAACGTCAAACTCATAGAACCAAGAAAACAACAGTGCTTGCCAGGGACTCGGGGGCATGGGGACAGGGTGTGTGTTCAGACGGGGAGATGTTGTCCAAAGGATACAAACTTTTAGTTACAAAATGAATAAATTCTTGGATCTAATGTGTAGGGTAATCACTAAAGTGCATAATACTGCATTGTATATTTGAAATTTTTTGAGAGTAGCTCTTAAGTGTTCTTATCACATACATATAAAAAAAAGTTAACTATGTAAGGTGATAGATGTATTAATTGATTATGGCAATCATTTTACAATGTATACATATATTAAATCATCATGTTGTACACGTTTAAAAAATCACATTGTACCACCTAAATATATACATTTTTTCCTTTCTAAAAATTTTTTATTTAAATTTTATTTAGTTAACATATAGTGTAATATTAGTTTCAGGAGTAGAATTTAGTGATTCATTATTTACACATAATACCCAGTGCTTATCATAACAAGTGCCTTCCTTGATACCCACCATCTATTTAGCCCACCCCCTACCCACTTCCCTCCAACAACCTTAGTTTGTTCCCTATCATTAAGAGTCTCATGATTTGCCTCTTCTCTTTTATCCCTAAATATACACAATTTTTGTCAGTCAAACCTCAGTAAAGCTGGAAAAAAGGAAAACTATATGCCCCTTGCCTTATCTCTCTAGTTTTACCTCTTCTTGCCCTTCTCCATTCTATCTTGAGCTCTATTTTCACTTCATATCACTTCATAGGTTTCTCCTCCTCCCTTATTTCTGGGATTCCTGCCACTTACTTATTCCTAGACCATACATCCCATCACTACCTTCTTCACTTGGTCAACTCCTATTCATCCCTCAAGCCCCAGATCATGTTACTTCCTGGAAGCCTCCTCCTCTTATATATTCCAAAAGCATCTTACCCTCACTCTCATCTCCTATATTTACATAGACTATATGCATTCCACATTTGTCTCATTCCCTATTGGCCTGCCAAGTCCCTGGAAAACATTATGTATTTAATAAACGTTCGCTAACTCAAAGTCTGAACTTGGGATCCTTTTCTTCCTATATAATAGTTACTAAATCCTATGCAAGTTACCTAACTACATCGAAATTCCAGTATCCTTTTAGTAAAACAGGATAATAACACCTATCTCACAAGGTTACACTGAAGGTTAAAGAGCTCACATACGCAGAACACTTGGCACAGAGCTTGACATGGATAATGATCCTATTGTTCTCCAAACTGATGACCCAAGGGTCAGTTCTGGCCTGGTAGATGTATTTCATTAAGCTCAAACTGTTATTTAACTTTGAATGGTTTCATATAAAAGCTTGAAGTTTTACTTTATTATGAAACAAGTCTAAGAGCTGACAGCCCTGGGTCTGTATTTCTCATGTGACATTCAGCCAGGGCCAATAAAACACCGCCCCTTCCTGAACAAAACACAGGGTTCAGTTTGCCACAGGCCTCACTAATCCTTATGATCTTATCCCTGACCTGCTTCTCAGCTTAAGATCATCTGTGCATAAGACCTTTTCAGCACAAAATTATGGAAAACACTTTGAGATGAAAAATACTAGCACACATGTACAAGATTATACCTTGTATACTGGAATTCAATGCAACTGGCTCTCTTTCTCCAGATGGTATACATGTTTAAGCTGCAGTAAATTTATAAACATTTTCAGCTATAGAAAAATTCTCTGATTCTAACCTGGGGGAGGGGGGTCAGCATTATCAACTCAAGCAGAGCAAGGGACAATGTTCCTTTTGTTTCAGAAACAGACTGTATGAACTTAGAGAAATGAACCTGGAGAGTGCTTCTTTGAAAACAATTTCCAAACCAGCTTCCACAGGTGGTGCTGACTGGCAAGCTGACCTTGCATAGCCCAGGGGAGCTGGCCTTTGCTCAATTTCTTAAAAGAAAGATGTCAGGCCCAGTGAGCCCCAAGGGGGAGATCAGTGTTCCTCCTTGCACTTGCCATCAGCAGCGAGTGGCATTTCTTCAAATCATCCAGGCATCCTGTTGTGTGGGGTGGGGGTGAGGGGTGCCCCAGCCTAGCAGCCCAAAGAGCCTCTGATTGTGGCATCTCCTTCTGAAAGTCCTGGGACGCTGGTGTTCCATACCATATGAAGGGTGCTTCCCATGTGGTCTCTGATGTTTGGTTTTGTTGTGTCTCTTCACAGAGTACAGAAACCTGTGTGAGCAGCCTGATCTCAGCTTCTCTGCAGATCAAACTACACCCAGCATGCTTCAGTAACAAGCTCAAAATTCAGGATTGCTGGTCAACGCTAATTCTGACTCTGATCCTAATTTATGATTTGACCAAGGGCTAATCAAGGGGTTTTTTTGAATCCCCTTTCTCTTTGAGGTTTTGGACAATTCCTGAGTTAAAATACATGATTCACATACACGCAAATGTATGCACATAAGAGGGTTTATAAACACACGCACTATAAAATCATGCTTTAGCTATAATCTAGGTGAATGTAAGGATTAGGAAGCACAGTGGCCTTGAAAAAAGCAATGGATGTATTTGATAATATTTCCACCAAAAAATTAAGAAATGTATTTATCGTTCTGACCAAGTTCTAAAACTCCCTAAGTCTTGAAGAGATACTGAGGCTATCTAGAAAAAAAATCTTCTCCTTCACAGACTCATAGTTGAGGGTGCACAGAAGCATTAACTTTATAAATAAAACACATTAGATCAATAAAGAAATGTTAATAATAAGAATGAATCTAATTTATTCTAAAGACTTCAAAATATTTCCTAAAGAATGCGAGTGAAATGTCTTTGTCCACTAATCTCTAATGCTTCTTGGAATATAGTACCCCACTCCCCTCTCATCGCTCCCAAACAAAGACACATTAAGGGAAGTCTTAATCTCAAAAGGGCGCAATTCCAAGTCTCCTTGTCTCCTCTGGGTTTAAAAAAACAGTTTTCTAATAGGAGCAGCATTTCAGGAGCAAAGACTTCTGGGTTTGGTGTCTACATTTTACAGTCAATAAGAAATATTGTTTATAATTTCACGGAAGGTAAAACATTTCACCAAGGGCAAACATTCATCACGCAATGAATCAACATCCAGTCACCTTTATCCCCATTCACATGCAAATAATGTCCCAATTTTCCTACTTGTCATTATATGTGACATTTAAACCGAGCTACTTTGGACCTACAACACTAGTTAACCCCAGGCAAGTTAAGATCCCAAACAAACCCCTGCTAATACATCAGGCACTCATAATCTTTTTCTTTCTTTCCTTTTAGCAAAGCCTGCCAAAAAAGTATATCAAATACTGTGTGACAAAACGCTTCAGAGTATATGCTTTACCCACGCAGAAACACACAACTTAAAATTGCTTCTTATTGGTAAGATAAGTCACAAGTCTAATGGATTTGGGATGATCTTCCAATTGGAGATTTTATTCTCTTCCCTAGAAATGTTCCCCCACTGTAAGAGAAGTAAAATTCAAGTCAGGGCAAGTGGTCTTTTCAAAACTATATCAAAGTCAAATGAAGGATTGGAATAACAACTACATAGTTGGATAAAATTTGCTTCTTTACTGTGTTTTTTAGTTGTCCTCATTACCTTAAATAATTAAGAAACAAAATCTATCTACAAAATTAAAAGAGCTGTAAAAGACTCATCTAATTACCAAGCAAATATTTAATTCCTTTTAAAAGATGGATGGAATGCTGAAGCCCATGAAAATATATTTAGAAAAAATATATCAAGTATAGAGAAAAATATAGTGTATATACAAAGTATAGAACATATATTAAAATATCAAATATATAGGGTATATTTGAGTTAACTATAAACAAAAAAAATGTATTCTTAATTTTTAAAAACGGCATTAAGAAATGGAATGAGGGATGCCTGGGTGGCTCAGTGGTTGAGCGTCTGCCTTTGGCCCAGGGCATGATCCTGGGGTCTTGGGATCGAGTTCCGCATCGGGCTTCCTGCAGGGAGTCTGCTTCTCCCTCTGCCTATGTCTCTGTCTCTCTCGCTGTGTCCCTCATGGATAAATAAATAAAATCTTTAAAAAAAAAAAAAAAGAAATGAAATGAACAGTCTTTTCCACGTACCAATAATTTTCAGGAGCTCTCAATATATTACAATTTAAACTATTACTCAGGCTTCGTTGCCTATACTCCTCAAGTATAATTATGTCACTTGAACATTTTGCTGACTACCTTTCACTGAGCACCTTTCACTTAAAATGCCTCTATTCCATACTTTCTATAAAGATGTTTTCTGGTCATTTGATTATGCATCCTCCCTCCAGCGCCTGCTGCCCTATTTAAATCACCTGGTTTTATGTTTTTATGTCCTGGTCCTGTGCAAACAGAAAACTGTGATCTTCTGCTGCAGAAGCATATGGATATTTTTGCTGAATACATACTATTTACTCATGAACACTGCACGAGTTATTATATTCTTTTCTTTCCCAATTTGTAGGCTCTAGTTCATGGGTAGAATTATCCATTGGTCTCACGTCTTATAAAAAAGCACACAGACTAGTTATGGCTTATGTGGCACCAGTGGTGACAAAGTTTGTGATCCCACACCCTCAAGCTATTTCTCAGTTAACCACAAATCTGGTATAGCTAATTATATGGAGGGAACAACATGTGTTCATTTGTCCCTTCATGAAACCTAGGATC
This sequence comes from Canis lupus familiaris, assembly GCF_011100685.1. Lineage (NCBI taxonomy): Eukaryota > Metazoa > Chordata > Mammalia > Carnivora > Canidae > Canis > Canis lupus. Next base: position 38,895,281 of record NC_049222.1, on the reverse strand, counting down.
TTTTCTTTAGTCCAGCTACATTATTCTCTCTTTTGACAGCTTAAAAAAAAAAAAAAAACAAATATTTGAGAATCTATGAAAACCCTATTCTCAAGGGTATGAGTCTGAACAGACCTCTTTCCCTGTACACACAACAAAATTTAGCATTCAATTTAGGGCAAGTGTCATCATAGATGTTGTGCTGTTTGACGTCATCCTGAAATCCCACACAGGTCCCATTGCAAAAGACCATTTAAGCAACTTCAGGTTGCTGCAAGTCTGGCAGCAACGTTGTACTTCAGCCGCCAAGGCTCTGGGTAAACGCCATCAAATAAAATGGGATGGTGTCTTCGACACTGTAGGAAAATGGAATGTTATGATGGTGGGAAGATTTTATTATTGTTTTTATCCCCTCTATTCCAACTGGAGGGATCTAGGAGACTAGGAATATCTCTGGAATCTGAATAAAGCTTGTGAAGATTGAGTTCTGGGTTTAGAACGAAAGCTCCTCCTCTTGCCCAACCCACTTCGGGGGCCCTCCCTGCTGACCTAGGTCCTGAAAGCAAAGTCAACTCCACAGGCAAAACTAGTGCTAACGATGAAAAACTGCTTCCATGATCAGTTTCCTGACTTAGCAGGCTTGCACTCACTGGTGTAAAGTAAGGGTCTCGGAAAGAAAGAGGAATGACAGAAATCTGACCCTTCCCTGCACTCTCATCTTCGGCCAGATTTCCCCGTCACGGCTTCATTTCTCACACCAAGCAATTCCGTCCTTCCAAAGTATTCTTGAGCTTAGCCAGGGATGAAGCACAGAGCACTGCATGCAAAATATAAATCCCCTGCATGTGCACTAAATATCTCAGTCTCCTTAAAAAGGTGAGCAAATGATTATTCACGTGTCCCTCGACATAAGGATTTGCAATATCAAATAGAATGTCAAAGCAGAGAGCGTGAAATAGGTAGGAGACAGCTAAGTGTTCTTCACAGAATAATGAATACATTTGTTATGACGTCACGATGCGTTTACTTGCTAAGTTTCCTGTATCTGGGCAAGTAATAAAGATCTTCACAGAGTTGGGTACACCTAAGTGGTATGTGCTTTCTGTTTCTCTTCAACGACTTCAGTCTGGGGTGACAAAAGTGCAGATGGCAACCAGCTAACCCCTGGGATGCTGCTCACAATAGCGCTGAGCTCCTCCACTCCTAAACGGCCAAGAGAGGTGGCCCTGGGGGAAGCAGGTTTCGACCTTCAACTGAAACGTTTTACAGAATTAGCTCTGAGGTTTTGCCAGCCTCAGTTTGGGATCATTTATAGTAAGACTGGGGTTGCAGAGCTATTAGAAAGAAAAGAGAAAGTCAGTTTCTTTGCTCTCACATTGATGTCTCAATAAAACACGGCTTTGTTTTTCTTATCTGTAAAATGAAAGGGTTGGGCTGCATGACCACGGCCTTGGTGCTGGTAGACGCCTCTCAGACAGAACGTCTTTCAGGGAACATGCAAGACAGGACCTTGCGGCTTGAATGTAAAGGTCACGTCTTAAAAACGCAGTGCATGAGTCAGGTAATTTTGCCATTGAAGAAGTGACTTAATAACCTTGAGCATTGCCATGATCACATTGCCATCTAACTTGGACTTTAAAAGACTTTTGGAATCATCTAGGTTAAGTCTCCCATTTCACAGCTGAGGAATCTGAGGCCCAGAGAGGTGACATTCCTACTAATAAGGCCTTTCTTCAGGGCCTTTTCACAGCGCACATATAGAGTTAAGTGCACCAAGAAGGACAATGAGTAGCATGAGAAAAGCTGCAAACTAAAATCTTTTGTCAGCTCTTTAAAGCGAGAGGGTTTAAAAACAAATGAATTTTTTTTAATCAAGAAATAATTACAAGTGCCACATACATTCTTACAGTGGGCTGCTATCTAGCTCATTATTTTCCTACAAAGAAGAAGAAAAAACATTGTGCGATGTGTGTGTAATAACCTCATTGTTCACTTTACAGAAAACAAAAAGGAAAGTTTTAACAAAAGGTATAATTCATTATTTCCGAATCCATACGAATTAAAACAACAATAAAATAGGAAAATAAATCAAACATCTTCATGTTAGACTGTCACTATTAGAATAAAAAACAAGTATCCTAAGAATATGACTTTCTTCTCAGCATCTTAAAACTGAATTAAGTGAAAAATAATTTTAGTAAACATATCATGAATTCAAACTCCAGTGAAACAAATAAGAATTTTACTGCAAAACTCTAAAACTTATTCAAAGTTAATAGGTAAGATGAATAGATTCTGTATTGCAAACCTCCCATCAAACACTATAAATGTAACCACAAAAGTCTTGCAACAGCATGCAGGAAAGAATACCAAAGAAAGCTCACAGCAGGGTTTTGAGACAGCTGGATGTTAATCATGTACAAAACTCTTAAAAATTTAGGATCTGAATCATCATTTTAAAACACACACACACTCTTTATAGACATTTTGAAATTTTATGATGAGAGTCTAATCATCCAACCATTAAATTTTTGAGCAAAAAATTTTAAAAAGGCAGGGAGAGGAAAAGTGTTAGAGAGTTTGCATAAGGAAATAACCAAGTTGGAGAAGCAGCCTGACATGTGGAAGTCCCAAAATCTGTTCCAAAGCATACTTCTCTCCTGAACACTGACTGTACTTTACCATGTCTAGAAGGTCCACCTTCCCAATGGGGGTGACTTGCTTGATCACACTCATTGAACACATTCACTGCAGCCAGGGTCAGCTCTAGCAACAATCCAGGGGATTGTATCATGTGCTGCTACTGCCTATTTTCATGGGAAAATGTGGGAAAGGAAATTCTTGGGGGGAATCTCCCAATGTTGGGCCTCCAAGTTTGAACCAAATAGGTTAGCTGTAAGAGCTGAGCATTGAGCAGGCTGTTCCAAGCAGAAAACTTGAGAGCTCATGTTAAAAATCAAGATTTCCCAGATGCTTTGTCCAAAAATACTCATCTATCACTGTCCGGCTATTATTAATGTCTACTGGATGTTAAAGCAGGCTTACAGAGGATTAAGGAGCCCAAACTTAGTATTACACAATTTTTAAGTTTCAACAGGAATTCAATGAATCTTCAAAGGGATATTTGAGGAGTTGGGGAAGCAGAACAAGAGAAGCTAACATTAAATTAAAAAATACTTAATTGCTAAGCAACAAGATAAGCATCTGAGTGATCTTCTTAAAGACAAAGTCCCCAGGTCTAACTTTGGAGGTCATGGCCCTGATAGAAAATTTTGCAAAGCCGGTGGCCATTTGGCTCAGCAACTTTTCTAGGTGATCTTCCACTTTGGTATTAAGGAAATAACATCCTAAAAGTCCATTTCTTGTATAATAAGAATACTTCCCACTGAACCTGTTTTAAAGGGGAAGAACAAAATTATACTGGTTTATTTGGGTAAATGTTTAAGTTAAATGTGTTTTTCTTTAATTTGTGAGGAAGACTTTAGCATTTTAAAAATTTATTTATTTATTTATTTATTTATTTATTTATTTTTATTTATTTATTTGAGAAACAGAGAGGCAGAGACACAGGAAGAGGGAGAAGCAGGCTCCATGCAGGGAACCCGATGCAGGACTCGATCCCAGGTCTCCAGGATCACGCCCTGGGCTGAAGGTGGCACTAAACCGCTGAGCCACCTGGGCTCCCTGACTTTAGCATTTTAAACATATGTTAGGGTTCCTCCTTGAAACTTGGCTAGATTTTGCAGAGCTCTGCTTCATTTTACATTTATCATGTCTTACCATTAAGCCTTTTTAGCTGTAATATGTGTGGTCTCCACCCAACAATTCAGATTGCAAGCTCTTCTTTTCCCCATCTCTACCTTATGAAAGAACCTACAATATTCTTGGCCTTTACTATCAAGCAGCAACCTTTCCTAATAAAAATAAATCAATAAGTAACTATCTCAACTGGAAGTTGTCCCTGTTTCTAAATGGTTATTAAAGATTACCTAATACCGTAACAAAACAAAACAAACAAAAAAAAGCAATGAATGGAACAATGAGAGTGTGTGAAGAAGCAATCATATGTAAAAAAAAACAATCATGGGTACCCAAAATTGGAAATAAATGTAAAAGTAAATAATTGCAGTCAGTTCTGAAGACACAGAATACATGGAAGGAGAGAGATGAATTTGAGATTTAATTCTGGCCCTACCATTTTACAGCTTTATGACTGTGGGCAAGTCATCTCACTTTCTTCCATTTGTGAAAAGGGGATGAGGATATTCACTTGCCTCGTTAAACATTTCTAATTGTAAAAATATTCAAATACATAAAATAGGATAGTATAATGAATACTATAAACTCATCATCCAGAATCAACAACTTTCTAGATAACACACTTGCTTCACCTATTTCTTCCCTCCTGGAATATCGTAAAAGCTCCTGACATTGTAGTTTGTTTTTATCCGTGTATACTTTAGCATGCCTTGATTAAAAATATGGAAACTTTCTTATAGACCCACATAAAATTAATAATTCCTTTACAATTATTATATATTAAAACTACAATTCAAATATCTTTGTCTCAAAATTTACTTTTATAGTTAGGGGGAGAAAAAGATTACCTATACTTAACTTTTTAGGGTATGGGCTGCCAATCCAAACAGAATGGATGTTCAAACTGATAAATCTCTGAATAACTATTATCTCGTGATGTTCCAAGAGTGAACATATATAAATCCTTCCAAAGAAAGATGCAAAGAAAACATTCACAAGCACATTTTTCAACCCTTCTTAGTCAGAAAGAAGGTAGCTGAGAGGGAATGCAAGCCTTATGCTAGCCTCTACTATGCCCTAGAGGAAGCACAACAAGCCAGGAGGCCTCTGGTTTACAGAATTTGGAAGAGGCTGTAGCACCCCACCTTGCTCAAGGAGCCCACTAAGATGAAGATGAATCACGGATAACTCCCCTGGGGCCCCCAGAACAGAAGCTCCATTCTTCCTGACTAGTGTGGGCATACTTTTGAAATGTACAGGAAGCCTAGGGAGAAACAGGTCTTACTGAAAATGCCATTCACACTCATAAATATATACATTGGCTGTATGGAATAAAACTTTAATATCCCTATCTTGAAAATACATGTGTTTTCATAGACTCACATACTGGATAGTGTTCAGCATTTTTAAAATTAGAAACTTCATTAATTGCTCTTTTGTATTCTGTTAATAATTCATGTAACTACAGTATGATACTTAGAATCGTAACCACCTTAGAGTTAGAAATTCTGGCTTCCCGGCATGGATTCCAACACTATAAAACTTCAAAAAAAGGTTAGAAACTGAATAACTTTCATTTGCCCAGTACTTGCAATTTACATCTCAAATAATTAACTTTGTCTCGTTTATCTTTACAGCCAGAATACAAAGCACCCTGCCTGCACAGAACTTGTCCACGTCAATGGATGTTTACATATTTGTGCTAACCACTCTATCCTACTGGGAAAAATCAGCTGGTATTTGGTCTGACACCAATAAATTAATAACCATATTTTAAACCATTGTTCTATCAAATCATCAGATAAAAAAATTTACTAATATATTTGTTTTCTATCAAGATGCATATACAAGTAACACAAAATAAATTTAACAGCACTATCCCTGAATTCTAGAAGGTCACCATCTAAAGCAGAACATACTAAAGTTGACAGTCTCATGAAGAATAAATGTGCATATAATTTACTTCATAATAGGCTATAAAAATGTCTGACATCAAGGACTGAAGCACCCCATATTTATTTGCCCAAAGATGACTTGGCCAACCTGCTCCCTTGGGCCCACATGTCGCAAAATAATGCTGCACAGCTTAAGAGAAGCCCGGCTGGGCAGAGCTAAATTTTAAACCAAGCTTGGGAGACAGGTGAACACCAACACCAACACATATCAGGCACTCATGTCTCACATTCCTAATCAAGTTTTTCAAAGAAATTCCCTGTGGCTGTGATTTATAGAATGGATGAAGAAAATGTAATTATGCTACTTTAAAACAAAATCAAATTGCCAAAGTCTATGTCTAGGCAGAAAAATATCTTTATGTAATTCCTTTGAAGCCTTTGGTGAACAAATGGAAAAATTTCAGTAGTGTAGATAAATGGACTAATGTTCCTAACTGACATATAATAAGTTACATGTGCTATAACCATCCTGTGTCTTAGCAAGAAGCAAAGCATTTTCAGAAAGTCATTTTTTAAAACAGCATCAAAAGTGATTTTTTTCTTTGCTTTACACCATTTTTTTTTTCAAATATCTGGTGGAAAGAGAGAGAGACAGCATATGAGTAAGCAGGTATAAATGGTAATGCTTTTCTCTGTAGTCCCCATTACCATTACTAAATGTAATTGAATGTATTAGCAGGTCTCTGTAGGAATGTGATATGCTAACACACTCTAATTTTCATTAGTTTCTCAAAACTGTCATGTGAGGAATTTAAAATATGTGCATGAGAGAAATTAATAATGACTGGTACTGAACAAAAGTATTAAACTGGCTTAAGAGAGAAAAAAAAAAAAGAACTTGCCTATGAAAAGGAAGACACTTAAATCATCCATAGGAAAGCCTCCTGATGACGGGCCACCATTCATTTTTCTGAAACAGCTGCACTGCTAAAGAGTGATAATGAACCAAGAAGTCTTCATGTCCCCATCGTGGTGAACAACCACCCCCTTCCCTTTTTTTTTTCTTTCACACGGTTAGATTTAGGAGACCTAAAAATGTTGATGAGATTAAGGGCTTCTCTTTGTTTTTTCAAAATGAAAATGTCTACAAACCTGAGTGGTTCTTCACTTAGCCTGCATTTCTGTTTAAGAAGATAATCAATGAAAAAACCACCTCTGCTAAGGTGTTAATACCTGAGCATTTTGGTAAGTTGCAAGATGGCAGCCACCTTCTGGTCCTTCATCTCTTATAACTAACAAGCACATTAGGATTTAAGTAGGCTTATAGGCAGTGTTTCATTCTATCCCTGAAATGACCCCAAGGGAGATAGGTGGGTATTATCCACTGTATAGGTAGGAAAGCTGTGGTTCTGAGACATTAAGTCATACCTGCCCATGATGACATAGGTTCAACAGGGATCTGGAGCTGAAATGTGTTTACTCCATTCTGTGTAAGGTTTATGGAGAGCCTTTTATGTCCCAGACTCTATGGCCTTGAGCTGAACACAGCGGGACACCCCTCCTCCTTCCCAGACTCCCACTGTTACAGCTGTGGGATTTCCCTTCCGTTTAAGATGAGGACGGCCTGGCAGATGGAGCCCTGTTGCCTGGAGAGTCTTGTCTGGCCCCAGACAATGGTGGCTGTCCAGGGCTTGGGCTGCTCTTTGCCAGATGAACCATGGGCTTCCAGCAACCAGATTTCAACCTACTGCTCAACCACTTCTCTCTTCTCACATGGCTAGAGGATTATTGCCTAGGATGAGTATCTCTAAGCTATATTTCTCTATTCACCCAAGACAGTGTTGTGGTTGTTGTTGTTGGTGGTGGTGATGGTGTGTGTGTGTGTGTGTGTGTGTGTGTGTTCTTCACTTAATCCATTGTTTGGCTTGAATTAAAGGTATATTTGAAATTAATCTGCTGACCATAGCATAACATTAGGTAGCAGCAGGAGACCATGGGTCCCAGAGGTTGTTCATCAAGAATTTACATCATACTGTGAACAATAGTATTTAATTTTTTTAATAATACTTAATATTTGGTAGTGGTCTGCCATATGACTGATACTTTCTGAGGATTATTAGGTATAGAAAATTTAAATAGCTTGAGAAGCTAGATCTTCACCCGGGTCTATCAGACCCTAGAGCCCAAACAACCACTGGGCAGCATCACCCTCAGCCACCATGTCAAGCCTTGGCCATAAAAGTAAACAAAATTGATAAAAAGTGAGAGACACAGGAATATCATGACAAGGTATCTTATTTTTTTTTATAATCTAGGCCAGCTGACATTAAAAAAATGAGAGCATTTTGTAATTTCATTCCTATAGTTTCCATGCAAGTATCTTGACCACATCCTCATACCAATGAAGAACTCAGGAGATATTCTAATTTTTCAACTTTTGATGATAGATATCAAATTTCTCAAGTCTTGATTTTAAAGATGTCGTCTCTATTTGCTTAAAACATAACCGAAAGCATCCTGAAGAGGCACATTTCTTGGTGTTCAAGGGAGTTAAATCTTACTTTTTATTATAAACATTTTCTTACATTCTCATAACTCCTCGGCTTTTCTAGATACACCCATCATGCTATCCTCTTCTCAGAATACCCAGAGCACAGATGCAGCCACCTGCTGGGCACCTTACCAGCCTTCTTCCTGTCTTCTAACAATGTATGGACGTGTCATTTTTCCCAACTAAACACCAAACTTCAGACAACAAAGACTTTATTCTATGCATCTGTGTGCCCAGACCTATTCCAGTGGCAGGTACATGGTAGGCAATAAAATTAGTCTTGGTTGAATTAATTACTATATGAGTAAAAGCATACATAGAATCTACTGTAATAATATTGCCAAAAATAAGTTTGTGTAACAAAGGACCCCAACCCAGTGGCTTGCAAGGTCAAACATTTATTCTCGTGCTCATAGATCTGCATAGCTGAGCAGATCTGAGTGGGCTTCAGGTTGCAGGTCAGCTGGGCTTGGCCTCAGGCAGGTTGGCTCTGCTCTGCTCCATATGTATTCATTCTAGGTCCCAGACTGAAGGGGCAGTGGCTATGTGGGCATCCTCTTTTCGTGGTAGATCATTAGTGCGTGAAAGGCAAGTCAGAGTGCAAGCACATTTAAGGCCTCTGCTTACGTTAGGTCTCTAAATACTCCACTGGTTAAGGCCAATCACATAAGCCCAAATTAATGGGGTGGGAAGCACACACCACCCACAGGGAGTGCAGCTGGGTCAGCAGTGGGGGGTGGGGAGGGCACAGGGTGGGTTTATTTGCTAACAATCTTCAAAACCATCACAACTATAAAATAATCTCAAAGTCAAAATGGATTGAAGCAGAATTAAGACTAAAAGTTTAGGAGCTGCAACTAGAAATTACTTTATAAGAATGTAAGGACATCAAAGTAGGTTCCATCCTAGTTCAAATTCCAACCTCACACCTCACTTTTCTCATATGTAAAACCAAGGATATGAATAGGTCCTACTTCACAAAATTGTTAGGAAGACTGATAAAATAATCTACATAAAATGTGCTAGCATAGTATCCCAAACACCAAGAAATACCCATTTTTGGTACATTTTAACACACATTTGATAAATGTTCAGATGATGATGGTGGTGGTGGTATTAATGGAGTGAGGAGGAGAATGGTGACAAACACAAAAAAATTCAGTTATTCCTTAATGAACTACATTTAAATTTCAACAATTTAGGATATTTATACAAACCAACCAAACATAACTATGTACATGGTTGTCTTTGCCAAAATTCTCAATATAATACGTGGGGAGTACTGTAAAATATTTTGGCTCCTAAATTAGTTCTGTGTGTCTCTCCATTTGGCTACTCCCACTCTATTTCTGAGCTGCCTTCTTTCCAAGGTCCTATGCATCCCGCTGTGGGGTTTAGCTCCTTTTCTTTATTTTATCCTTTTTTTATTTCATACTCATTCAATTTACTACATGAAACCATTTCTCTCACTTTCCTTTTCATATCTTTCCTACATAACCTCCCCTCTGGCAAAGCTAAAAAGATGCCAAACTTATTTTTTCTACATTTACTTCTATTTAGAATTAATTCAACAATATCATATTTGTATCATGTGGTAGAAGACCTAAGTCTAGTTAGGAAAGAAATCCATCTTCTTAAAATACATCTAACCAAGGGGCGCCTGGTTAAGCTTCTGACTCTTGATAGCTCAGGTTGAGATTCTCTCTATCCCCCGCTCCTCTTTTTTTTTTTTTTAAAGATTTTATTTATTTATTCATGAGACAGAGAGAGAGGCAGAGACATAGAGGGAGAAGCAGGCTCCTCACAGAGAGTCCAATGTGGGACTCGATCCCTGGACCCCGGGATCATGCCCTGAGTCAAAGGCAGATGCTTAACCACTAAGCCACCCAGGCATCCCTCCCCCACTCACTTTCAAAAAAAAATACTTATAATCCAATAGACGAGATAAAACTTCAGTGATTCCAAAAAATGAAAGAATGGAAATGCAGTATATCCACACAATGGAATATTAGTGAGCTATATATAGAGGAATGAAATACTGATTTAGACTACGACATAGATAGCCCTTGAAAACATTATGCCAAGTGAAAGAAACACATCATAAAAAAACATATATTGATCTAAAAGACCCTTCTAGTCAATGTCTAGAATAGGCAAATCTCAGAGAGAAAAAGTAGAACAGTAGTTGCCAAGCACTGGCAGGGATGGGATTTGGGGAGAAAGGGGAGTGACTGCTAATAGACACAGGGTTTATTTATGAGGTGATAAAAATGTGCCAGGATTGATTGTGATGGTGGTTACACAACTCTGGATATACTAATAATTATTGAACTGTATAGTTTAAATGTTTGAATTGTACGGTATGGATTAGAACTCAAACTTTCTTTAAGAAGGAAAATGGACACAGTTTTTTGCACACACAAAAAAGAAAATTCGTGAAAGGAATGGAGGAATTAGAATAAAAAGCAGATCTTGCTGTAAGGCTATAAAAAAATCATTATCTGAAAATTGTTAATTATATATAAATTGCCAGATCAAGTTCAGTGCTTTGCATAGAGGCCTTGCATGTTGGCCTCCAGGGGAAATTATTTCCACACCAATACCAGTATTTTCCTTTTCTTGGGAAAATAGCAGTTGTCAGCCTATGGGGGGGTATATGCTTCCTCCCTAAGGCTACCTCCACAAAATGCCAGATTGCACTATGTGAGCAGAAGATGTCCCCAGTCACTCCCACTCCATTCAGCAACCAGCAAAGCTAATAATGTCGCTGGCTATTTTGCCCTGGGTGACAAAGGAATAAGAAACTATAGGCCTGAGGCCAGGAAACCTCACAGAGAAGTGATAGCGGATGGTGCCAGCTGGAATTGCCCATCTTTTCAAACCAAGTAGCATGTAACTCTGGTGAAAGTCTATCTACAATAATTACCACAGTTTTATTTATTTTTTTTAAGGTTTTATTTATTTATTTATTTATTTATTTATTTATTTATTTATTTATTTATGACACAGAGAGAGGCAGAGACATAGGCAGAGGGAGAAGCAGGCTCCCTGCCAGGATCCCGGCGCAGGACCCCAAGATCATGACCTGAGCAGAAGGCAGACACACAACCACTGAGCCACCCAGGTACCCCTTAATTACCACAGTTTTAAAGTAAGCAATAGGGCACTTTGCCTCAAAAATGCTGTATTTGGCACTTTTTGGAAGAAACTTCATGTAGCCTTAATAAGATGGATGCTTATTTTTCTTAAGGATTTATTTACTTAGAAAGAGAGCATGAACCAGTGTGAGTGGGGGGAGCGGCAGAAGGGAGAGGGGGAGAGAGAGAGAGCATCTCAAGCTGACTCTGCACTGAGCACAGAGCCCAACAAGGGGCTTGCCCACCACCCCAAGATCGTGACCCCAGCTGAAATCAAGAGTCCAACGCTGACTAACTGAGCCACTCAGGCACCCCAAGATGGTCTCTTTTTTTTTGTATATTTTTTTATTGGAGTTCAACTTGCCAACATATAGCATAACACCCAGTGCTCATCCTGTCAAGTGCCCCCTTAGTGCCCATCACCCTCTCCCCCCACCCACCTCCTCTTCCACTATCCCTTGTTCGTTTCCCAGAGTTAGGAGTCTCTCATGTTCTGTCCCCCTTACTGATATTTCCCACTCATTTTCTCTCCTTTCCCCTTTAATCCCTTTCACTATTTTTTATATTTCCCAAATGAATAAAACCATCTAATGATTGTCCTTCTCCGGTTGACTTACTTCACTCAGCATAATACCCTCCAGTACCATCCATGTCGAAGCAAATGGTGGATATTCGTCGTTTCTAATGGCTAATATTCCATTGTATACATAGACCACAGCTTCTTTATCCATTCTTCTGTCAATGAACACCGAGGCTCCTTCCACAGTTTGGCTATTGTGGACATTGCTGCTATAAACATTGGGATGCAGATGTCTTTCACTGCATCTGAATCTTTGGGGTAAATCCCCAGCAGTGCAATTGCTGGGTCGTAGGGCAGCTCTATTTTTAACTCTTGAGGAACCTCCACACAGTTTTCCAGAGTGGCTGCACCAGTTCACATTCCCACCAACAGTGCAAGAGGGTTCCCCTTTCTCCACATCCTCTCCAACATTTGTGGTTTCCTGTCCTGTTAATTCCTGTCTTGTAAATTTCACTGGTGTGAGGTGGTATCTCGTAAGATGGTCTCTTTCAAAAAGGGCATCATAAAACCAGGAGTTCCTGTACTTTTGTCATTTCATTCAATTTCCTGCTTCATCCAAGGGTTACATATGAACACTGGGTTTTTATTCTTTTCATTCCACAGTACCTGTGGTGTAGAAAGTACTTACTAGGTATTAGAAGAATGAAGGAGGAGGAAGGTTAAAATGGTGGGATAGGAAGAGTGTAAAAGACGGAAGAATTTATGTTAACTATAAGACATTTTAATTAGTATTAAACATGCTATTAAAATTTTAAAGCATGATGGTCCCATAGGGGAACTAATCTAATATCTGTCACAGCATCCATTTGCAAAGAATATTATTTCTAGGCCTATTATTTTTAAAACAACTTTAGCCATTCACACACTTGCAAATTCTATTACTCAGTACCAAGTGAGAAGTGAACAACTAGCCCAAAACAGTCTGTTGAAACTGGACACTTGCCACACCTGCAGTCTGAATCCTCCTGACCCTTTGATTCCTCTTTTATAATGAATAGGTAGAAAACGGGGGCAATTTTACCTTAAGAAAACCCCAGGATCATGATTCACTAAAAACCCTTCAGTGGATGGGACTTGGACATTGGTATTTCAGAGCACATCATTGCTCATGGTAAAAATGGAGGAGAGGTGGCATAGAGAGGAGATTCTTGATGTACCCCCATGAAGAAACCATGTAGTCAGAAACAGGGATAACAGTCCACACAAAGCAAAAGTAGAAAACACCAGGATACAGAGCAAATGCTAACAACTGTCATTATCATGATGAACACCATAGTTCATGTTGGCTCTGACCATCAAAAAATATGGGATCATATGTTGCCCCTGTCCTAGATATACTTTTACTACTCTTCACTACTATTCACTTTAAAATCAACTGGAACCTCAAACCTTCCTCATACTTGCTGCTAAATTATATCCTCTGTCTTGCACATATATGACTGGTTTTAATAAACTAAATGCAAGGCTTTTCATCTATTCCCATTAAATTTCATCCTATTGGACTTCCTTGTCATTCTACCCCTTTGAGACCCAATTAGAGTCCGATTTTGCCTTTCATCACATTAATATTTTCCCTAGTTTCATATTCAGGAATATGATCATCACCCATATCTTTATCTTCACCCAAGAAATTTATAAAATGAAAAACATGAGAAGCAGAGGCAAAAGCTCTGTGACATTCCACTGGAGAATGCACTCCAGAATGTCATCAATAGAATAATGAGCACCATTGAGTATGTCATTCAATCATTAATGAACCCAATCAAAGATGTTATCAGTTTTCCACCTATTCTCCAAAGAGAGTTCTGAGTTCTATGGGCTACAGGGGGCCAGAGAGCAAAGGGAGGGTGCTCTCTCCTTTCCCTAAGCCAACTCTGTCTTTCTTCTCTTTTTCTTGCATATTGCATTTTCTCATGATCTTCTGTTTGAAAAAAAAAATCTTCCATGTTCAAATGAACCTTTGAAAATCAATGATTTAGATCAAATTTCTCTATTTCCTATAAGTACATCATGAGATCCTTTGACAAACATCTTTTGAAATTCAGATAGATTGTACTGACCTTCCCTCACTAGCATTCCTGTAATCCTACCATAAAAGCAAATAATCTTAGCAAATCCGTGTTCATTCCTAATCATCCACTGCTTTTCCTTTTCCTTTTTCAATTCTCAAAATACGTTTGTTTAAGAAACTATCTTATAGTGGGCTGGAAGGAGAGCTAAGCTTATTATTCTTGAAAATGAGTGCCATACTCGCTAAATGACAGAACTTTAGAAATTATCACTTTTCCCCACAAATCCTTAGAAATGATCAATAATGGTCTATAAATTGGATTTACATTTGTTCTGTATGTTAAAGTGTAATTAATTCATACCAAGGAATTAGAGTCATTTAAAGGAACCAAAAGCTCTCTTCTAAACTTATATTTGGAACTTTTTTCTCCCTTACCTAAGGTTTGTGAGTAGATTCAAGAAATTCTATCGACATTCAGGAAACAAACAACAAGCAAGTCTATCAGCAATATCTCCTGGTCCTCAATATTTTCCTTCATAAAGAACTGTATGTTTTCACCGACTACACGTATTTTTTCTAGGCTTCTCATTTAGTATTCAGCAACTATTTTGAACAAATCCTAGACATTAGGATATGGTGGCTACTACTATTAACCCTTCTGCACTTATCAAAGATGTAGAACAATGACCTGGTGGCAAGGGACATCTGTACAGAAAAGAAGTAAAACAGATGAATGTGGATAGTGGCTTTAAAACTCTAATAAAATTTCATTTTTGCCAATAGCTTGCTTTCATTTGAGCCAAATTTCATTCAGGTATGAGGCTGGCAATACTTTAGGCTGTCATCCAAATACAAAGAAATTTTCACGCAGATTTACTAGATAGCACTGCAAAAATCTAGACCGGGCATCATAAAGAGCACAGGAAAAAGGAAGGATAATTATGTAAAGCCAACATTTGAATGCATTGTGTGTGGCTGGCAGGCTTCTCCTGACTCACATTAATATTCACATCGGGCACTGTTTAATGATGCCATTCAGAATGGGGATATGGAGCAGGAAGAGGTATAGAGGCAATCAAAAAATAATTTATTGCTATAGAAATATTCCTCCTTTTGAAGCATCATTTTAAAAAGAGGCATTTTTCCCTGTCCCTAATTTTACTAAAAAGATTCTCTTCCCTGTCAAACCCCCAAGGATTCTTTATGAGAAATATAAATTGGTATGATAAAAAATTCCTACACAAAATGTATATCACTCAGGTGACATACTACACAGATCCTTTCAAATCATCAAACCGTGTTAAACATAAGCAAGAGCCTTTGGTTGGTCATAAGGTGCATTTCTAAATGTTGTCATCCAGTTTATCCAGGTAACTTTTGAAGGCTAAAAGAAAAAGAAATCCCCCTGCTATTTTCTGTACTCCAAATCAGTCCAATATTGATAATTAAAATTACATCCAAGAATGAAAAATCTTTAGGTTATTTCCAACATTAAATTTCAAGTTGAAGTCTCTCCTCCTCAGGTAAATATTTCCTGACCGTTCTAAGTCCATTGCCTTTATACCATTAGTAAAAGGAAGAAGTTCCATACATAACTTAAAATGCCTTTAGTAGAAATCCAGAGAAGGAAGAGGAAGACCAAATGGAATTACAACAAAACAAGAACAGCAACTCACATTTTTCAGTGCAAGTTATGTACCAAACCCTCTGCTAAGTGCTTTACATGCATTATTTTTTTTTTATTCCCCCAAAGGACTTTATGAGGTAGGTGCCATTATTATTCCTGTTCTAAAAATCTGGAAACTGAAAGGGCAATTTTCCAAGGTTAGATAGCTTATCTAAAATGCATAAAAGCAACACTAATTTAAAAAGCTAAATCTATGTCAGAATAATTAATAAGGAGGTGGGACAATTATGAATGAAAATCCTCAGAAGACATCCAGTAACTCTTGGTTGAGTAGAAATACTTCCAGGGCACCTGGGTGGCTCAGTGGTTGAGCATCTGCCTCTGGCTCAGGTCGTGATCCCAGGGTCCTGGGATCAAGTGTGACTTCAGACTCCCTATGGGGAGCCTGCTTCTCCTCCTGCCTGTGTCTCTGCCTCTCTCTGTGTGTCTCTTATGAATAAATAAATAAATAAAATCTTTAAAAAGGAAAATACTTCCTAGAATAAAAAGAAGCAATTGAAATTTGAGAGGCTGGATAGTACCTCTATCAATAGGAAGATATTGGACTACAAGTAACAAAACAATTGCAGTAGCTTCAGTAAACATGGGTTTCATTTTCTTAAATGTAGGAAAACATCTTGAGAGAGTTGGTTGCTGATATTGTTCAATGTTAAGGCCAATGACAGTGCAGTCCTCTTGGCTATCTCCCTGTGGTAACAATAGAGCTGCTGCAACTCCAGCCATCACATCACAAAGAGGGTGCTGTTAAATATGTCTGAAAGCGAAAGATTTCCCAAAACCGCTACCGTTTTCCTAGTCAGAAGACTTCAGGTCTCAGGTCAGAGCTAAGTCACATGGTTACTTTTAACTGTAAAACAGGCTAGGGAATATAAACAGGGTTGTGGTGAATGGTTTGACCATTTGTGACCATCTGGAGCTGAGTACCCTGCTGCCTGTAACTGAAGTGGGGTTCCATGAGCAAGTTGGGACCGGATTTGGGGTCCCTTTGGTTGGTCACCATGCCTTAGGGAATATGCAAATGTTTTTAGTAAAGAACCAAGAGTAAACATTTCAAACTTTGAAGGCCACATATAATCTTTGCCACGTGTCCATCTTCGTTTTTGTTTTTTAAATCTAAAAATCAGCTATGAGCAAGGCTGTAGTTTGTCAGAGGTTTGGGATAAGGCTCCGTATACGAAGAAACTCTAAGTAGGTAAGGCTGTTTATGTGTCTTAACATTTACCTCTATGTTTAGTTTTATTTTCTCATAAGAATTAAGACTGGGGGAATCCCTGGGTGGCTCAGTGGTAATTTAGCGCCTGCCTTTGGCCCAGCGCGTGATCCTGGAGTCCCGGGATCAAGTCCCACATCAGGCTCCCTGCATGGAGCCTGCTTCTCCCTCTGCCTGTGTCTCTGCCTCTCTCTCTGTGTGTCTTTCATGAATAAATAAATAAATAAAATCTTAAAAAAAAACTGAAAAAAAAAGAATTAAGACTGGGAGTTAGGGAAAACAGATTCTCAGACTAATAAATAATTTAATAAATAAATCTCTTAATTAATCACTAAGGCAAGTTATTTCAATAACTCCCCTATTAAATTTAGTTCTTTCAGCCAGGCTAAGTGAAAGGAAAGTTCTTTCTGCAGAGTGAAAGAAAGGATAATTTGATGAGCCACAAGCCCCTTTCAGCTCTAATACTGAGTGATTTGAACCTCAGGAAAGCATAGACAGGAAAACAGCAGCATTTATGGGAATGACTAAAAGCCCAAACAGTGGCCACACTGCATCCTTGGCAACCACAGAGTATCAGCGACTTGAGCCTATAGTCCTAGGAAATGCCTAGTCCTGGGCAGGAGGGGTAGTCAACAACAGTCATGTGGACCCTCCAGCCCTCACCTAAAAGCCTCGCCAATGGAATAACTGGTCTGGAAAGAAGTTACCCACCTCTCTTGGTCTCCCTACTTGATCTTCACTCTAATTGTCCTTCAATACCACCCCACCCCCGTCGCCACAATGACTAGATGTCCAGCCAGAGGAGAACTGCCCTAAACAGGCAGTTTTTAATTAAAACAACAAACCAACAAACAAAACCCCCAAAACCTAATTAGTTAAAAAAATCCAGCTCTTCTTGAATTCTTTCCATAATCTTCTTCATTTGCTTTAACATAAATATAATGTTTTTAATTACTTCACATTAAGCAAAACTGATGCTCCAGGAAGATGAGCCATGGTTCCCATGGCCTGTGTTCCCAGAGAACTTCCATGCATTCTGGGGGGGTGGGGGGTGGGGAGGCATGCACAGCCCAGCCAGGACTCACTGCTGGGCCTGCTGGCCAAGCTCCACATTTAGGTTTCTTAAGAGCCTAACTGGGTTTAGACTTTCTCCCTTTGATTTCAGAATTATAGAAATTTGGAATGTAAAATAAGTATACTCAGGAAAGAAATACAATAAAAAACAAATGTATATGCCCTTGGTTAAATTATAGTCTAATTGAAACATCTTAACTGGCATTGACCATTTGCCAATTCTTCATTTCTTTAATGTGTTCAATCTTACTTAAATTTAATGGCCCTTTGAGATCTTAAATTTTCAGATACACTGGGCATAGTGCAGTTAGAGTTACAATGAGCATAAGCTTATTTTTTCACAATATGCTCTGTTTTGAGGAAGAACTATTCCAAGTAGCTGCTGAGTTATTTTATTTTCTTCATTGAAAAATGTTCTAACAGAAAAATATATCATGGAAATGGCAAAGATAATACCAGATTATTCTCTCTACCCTGTTTCTTCCTATTCCACCTTTTACAATGCTAATTTAATATTTGCTACAGTTCAATAGCATAGCAGATGTCCTCAAACATGGGCAAATGATTTTTGTGTCAAAGTCCTTCAGTATTCAAATGATTTTTAACATTAATTTGTCCTATGTGGCTAACTATTCATTAATCCTATTGTGTTTGAGGACTTATTGGAATAAGCAATAAGAGTAGTAGGCATGTTCTGGAGTCTATGTAATTCATAAGGACCCCTCTTGATTGCATCCTGACCCCTCTCTCTACATCCACACACACAGCTGTCATGTTTGTAAACCATAAGCTCACAAACCTGGGCAACTAATTAAACCCGACCAGGCTGTCCACTCAAGAATGTGAGATTGTGACCAAGTGATCATATTCATTTCTAGGTTAGTCTCCCAAACAAGAGATGTTACTGGGTCACTTTCCTGCTATATGGCCTCAGATGTGAAGAAAGCCAATCTACACCAGGGAGGGGAAAGAGAAAAACATTCCTGGTGCCTTCAACAATTCACTTTTCCTTATTTCTTGGATAAAGATTTAAAAATCTTTCCCTAGGACTCCTTATCTCCAGCCTCCCCCCCCCCCCCCCCCCGCTTTAAACCCAAGTACATAAGAAACCTATTTCAGTAGCCTGGAATATAATATCCTGTGTGATGACTCTTGATCCATCTTTACAGCCTTTTTGCTAATGGGCTCCCCCCGAACATACACAGACCCACAAACACATGCAAACACAGAAATATACATGGTTCCTTCTTCTAACTTTGTATCCCCTTGAATTCCCCACTCACACACATAGTCCCAATGTCCAAATCTTACCCATCTTTAACAAAGTGTACTCGTTGTCTTCACGTCAGGACACACATGGGAAATGATGCTATTTGCACGGCCCATGAGGCGAACAGAGCCACTGGTGACCTCTGGCTGGCCACTTCCCCCAGCCAGCTGATGGCTAAGAGGATGGTGGCTTAGTTCAGCAGCATCCTATCCCCAGCACGCCAGTAAGGAATCCCCGCTGTAGGAACACAGTCTCCTTCATGGAGCCTCTCTGGGTCCTGCTGGAAGAACCTTATGGCTCCTACGACATTTAATACTTCTGCCTTGAAGCTGAATTAATTATGCCTGTGTCTCATTTCCCCCATACTGTGAATTCCTTGCAGGTGGAATTCCTGCCCAGGCTTTGCCCATAATTTGTGCAGAGGAAATCCTGTGAACTGTGCTCTTCGTTCTGAGAGCAGAGCTAAGTAGAGAAGTGGTCAAAGTTGGTGGCGAAGGTGTCCTACAGGGGGAAGGCTCAGGCTGGAATTTGGGGGGCATTACATGTGCAGAAGGGCCATGAAAGACACAGACAAGGGAAAGAGCAAGCGAACGGTGCAGGATGGTGCTCTGATTTGCTTAAGTGGAAGAAGGAAGGAATGAGATCCATGGGGCTGCCTGGAGAAGAGGAAGACCTGCGCCCTTGCTCTTCGCAGTCAGGGTTATAATGGTTCCAAGGACGAAACACCCATATTCCACTGATTTTGATGAAATGCTTTATACGTCATATACAATCTGTAACAGCTCAAATGGTAATAATGTATCACTAGACCATTACCAGCAAACAACACAGTTGAAGCTTCCCTCTGTCTACTAGGACTCCACCAGTCCTTGTGTAATAGATTTACCAGGCACATCTGCAGGGACCCATGGACCCCTAAGGACCTGGGCATCAGTCATTTAAGGGTGATCGCCACTAGACGGCATCTTCCTTTGTCAGGCAGCCAAACTCCACTGTGGAAGGAAGGCCTCTGTAGACACAGGGTCACAATGACTCTGTGAGTGTTGAGTCCAAACACTCTTGAGACCCCCTTCTACATCCTGATGCTGCCAACAGGCTTCTCCTGACCATTGGCTGTTGTTTCTTCAAGTTCTGAAGTGGCAATTCTCACTCTTAGAAATCACAGTTAAGCATAAATGGTACAAATGCCCCCCTCCGGTTCATTTATTTAGAGACAGTGATCAAGGATCTCTTCTTGAATTAATTTTTGATTTTGGGAATAGCAAGGAACATCTTAACTATCTCCTTAGGAGTAAAACATGTGCCATGTACAGAGGTCAGGAAAGTTTCTCTCCAAATCAAAGTGTGTGCTTCTTTTCCATCAGGCTATCAGAACTGAATAACTCCGTGCATTTCCTTTTTTAGCCTGGCTCCTAGGAAGTTCAGATATAAACTCAGCATTCATTGAAGTACTTCATTTCAAGTCCATGGTGTTACCCTATCATTTCTTTTTTCACTTTAGATTTCCTATTTCTTTTGAATAAGGATGGAGAGGGTGTTATTTCTGAATGGTTTGAAAGTCTATCTCTCATTTTATTATTCTTCCTGCTAAGACTTTCAACTTCCCAGGTAGAGACACATTCTCCTCAAAAGATGAAGTAACTTAAAAACATCAGTGAACCATCAGAATGTACCAAAGGGACACAATCCTACAAAGAGATGAATCCCATAGGCAGATATGTGTTGTTCAAATGACCTAGTAAAAAATGCAATGCTCCTAAAAACAAGCTTGGATGGTTTCTTTAAATATCCTTTCTATACTCAGGAGATGGCCAGGTACTCTGGGGCGGGGGGGGGGGGGGGGGGCGTGACCCACCTTGGCCAAGGGAGTAACGGGTTCCAAGCTTCAGGAGAAACTAAGGCTGACCAGATAATGGGCTCTTATTAAGGACTGAGCCTTAGCAGAACCCATTGTCTCCTCACACCTGGCTGTTTGGGGTGGACCATCTCCCTGAGTCTCTGACCTCACCTTACTCGGTGTGTTCAGTTTCCAATAATTTGCTTTACATTGACTTCTGATATCTTAGCCACTGATTTCAAAACTCTTGTAGGTCTGGCTGGCTTCCGAGCTGGCTACCCAGCCTATGCCCAGCCTATGCCCAGAGCTCCACAGCCCCGCCTCCCACCACTGGGTCTAAAGTGTTACCAGGTGTCCCTCCCGGGGCGCCCCCAGCACTCAGCTATTTCTCCACCTTCAGGCTTAAACCAAGGCCAGTTTCTCTTCTCATTCTACCTTCAGCTAGACTTGGAGGTCACAGCACTTCGGCTGTATCTTCTCGATCTGTGTGCTCCTAACATCCAGCAGTTCCCAGCATATTCAGAGCACTCAGATGTCTCTGTTATATCAGTTTCCTTACCTATAAAACAGAGATGGTAGGACTATAGTGAGGACTAAATCAGTTAAAATGTCAAAAGTGTCCTGGCATATTCTAAGCATTCAATAAAACTAAACCATTATTAGGGACTCAATAAATGTTGAATGAAAGACGCAATAAATATAGATATAATGACAAAATCAGTATTGAAAGTTAAATGATAGGACACCTGGGTGGCTCAGTGGTTGAGCATCTGCCTTTGGCTCAGGCCGTGATCCTGGGATCCCCGGGATCAAGTCCCGCATCGGGCTCCCCATGGGGAGCCTGCTTCTCCCTCTGCCTCTCTGTGTCTCTTATGAATAAATGAATGAACGAATAAATAAACAAAATCTAAAAAGGAAAAGAAAGTTAAATGACTCACTTGCCCAGTAACTTTTATCTTTTAAACATTCTCACATTGAATTTATACCAACAAACCTGTGTGGTGGTTAAGGGATAGCAGTACTGTACTGTTATGTAAAAGGCACATGCCTGTCACAGAGAGAACTGGAATGCCACCAGAAGTGTGGACTCTATAGAAGGCAGTGGCCAAATTCCCTTTCTCCCAGCCCTGTGCTCTTTCTTAGAATCCAGGCCTGTGTGATAAGTTTTACATGTGACACAGTGGAGAAAGTGACCCCCATAAGCTAATGTAACCCAGCATTTGTTTCCAGCATCTGCCAGAGCAATTTCAATTAGCTTCCAGAATAGACACTGCCATGTAGCTGATGCAGCAATTTCCATTTAAAGCACTATGGGGCAATTTCATTTCATAAAGCTATCCCTGCAGCTTAGATTCGAGAGTATGCCACATTTGCGAAGAGGAAAATGACATAATTATGTTCTAAGTTGAGTTTATAAGTCACAAACCAATTCCAAAGGCCAATGAATCAGAAAAGTTGCTTTTCCTGGGCATCTCTGCAGTCATTTGGGAACCAGCGGCCCGGCCACCAGGGCAGAGCACACAACCTGCCTAAGAGATCCTACTCTTCATGAAGCTCTTAAGTACTTTCCACTTGCTCTTCAAGGCATACTATTAATTTTTCTTAATACCTCTTTGGGTTTCCATAAGCCTGTGCAAATCTCCCATCCAGAGGATAGCATCTTTTTGTAGCAGGTGTAAGATTCACCCAGAGAAAGACCATCTGCAAACCCCTCCAATAACAGAAAGATCGACATGTAGAGAAGAGCCTCAACCAGGCACATCCTCATAGCTGAAATTCTTGGGCAAGACACTTTTATATCTTGATTTCAACCTGCTCTGTCCAACTAGAATGTATATATGTATGTATATATGTATTATTTTTAAAAGATTTTATTTATTTGTTCCTGAGAGACACACAGAGAGAGGCAGAGACACAGGCAAAGGGAAAAGCAGGCTCCCTGCAGGGAGCCCGATGCTGGAATCGATCCCAGGACCCTGGGATCATGACCTGAGCCCAAGGCCGATGCTCAACCGTGGAGCCACCCAGGCATCCCATAGAATGTATTTATTAAGACCAGAACAAGGGGAAAAATTATCTGAACCGGAGATTACTCCCTCTCATCTGACTTATTGTGAAAAAAACAAGTGACTAGAATTAGGAAAAGTCAATGTGGCCACTGCTGCCACCTACCAGAAGGATCGTAGTGACCACAGGATCCCCAGGAAAGGAGGGAAGAGGTGGGAAGCATTTATTGAGCAACTACTATATGCCAGACCTTATGCTTCCAGTATCCTCTCATTCACTTTTCACATGGCTTCCCATTCCATCAAGGCAGATACAACTAGTTAAACTTTTACAGATGAGGATACTGAGACTCAGAAAGGTTAAGGCAAAAGGCTAGAGATATACAGCCTACCAAGCTGTAGAGTCTGAATTTAACTCTGCCTTGCGACCAACTTCCTGGGCCCCCTCCAGCATTTTCTCTTAACAGCATAAAAGCCAAGATGAAAGTCATGACCTCTGGTCCAGAATAGTAAAGTTACAGTGAAGATATTGTTTATGTCTTTGGTATATTTCAAACTGTGGTTTAACATAATTTACTTATTAAAACAATACTCATGCATACATTTTGGCTTATAAAAAATATGACTCATGCCAGCCAATTTTTTCATATCACTCAGTTAAGGAAGGTATGTTTATACTAACACTCACTTCAGGCATATTTCAAGGAACTAAACATTTATTTTGCTAGTATAGTATGCACAGCAAATTCTTCAGCTATTTCCGGAGGGCTTTTAGAAACAAGTTCACAGTCATGAATAAAATAGTGGGTACTTTTCCCCTCAAATAAATAAAATCCCAGTTTTTCTTAATTTTACTAATTTTAGATATAAATAAAAATCAATACTTTTTCCCAAGTTATAGAAAATAGATGCCAAAAGGCATGAGAAAAACATTACCTGTGATCTATTTTTAAGTTAATAAATATTTAAAGGTACATGTTTATTAAATCTCATCTTAAAATCAGACCTATAATCTATTCACCTGGTGTTAATAGAGCCTAATTTTAAATTTCAACAAGCTTTTAAAAAACAGAAATATAAATTGTAAAATCAGGGCTAGTGTCTCATAGGCTTTGTTTGCCTGTGTTGGTATTTTAAATTTTAAATATACTATTCTGCATGTATTCTTTCTTCTGCTTAGCTTTTGCTTTTCTCTTTTCTTTTTTTTATGGATTTTATATATTTGTTTTAGAGGGAAAGAGTGCGCGCGTGAACGTGCACACAAGTGGGGGGAGGGGCAGATGGAGAGGAAGAGGGAGAAATCCTCAAGCAGACTCCCCACTGAGCCCCGAGCCCAAAGCCAGCTGAATCCCTGAGATCATGACCTGAGCCAAAATCAAGAGTTGGCCACTTTCCTAACTGAGCAACCCATTGCCCCCCTGCCCCCGGCTTTTTTCTTTTCAATTTCAGTGTATTTTTTTTTACAGTAAAATGCAAAAATCAGGAATGAGCACTTGATGAGTCTTTACCTGTGTACACTCTCATTTACTCAGTCTCCAAGTTGGCACAGAACAAACTTACAACATGCCAGAAAGTTCTCTCGTGTCCCTGTCTACATGATACTACCCTCTAATCCTAGCTAATCACTTTTCAGCTTCGAAAACCATAGATTCGGGGGATCCCTGGGTGGCGCAGGAGTTTAGCACCTGCCTTTGGCCCAGGGCGCGATCCTGGAGACCCGGGATCGAATCCCACGTCAGGCTCCCGGTGCATGGAGCCTGCTTCTCCCTCTGCCTATGTCTCTGCCTCTCTGCCTCTCTCTCTCTCTCTCTCTCTCTCTCTCTGTGTGTGTGACTATCATAAATAAATAAAAATTAAAAAAAAAAAAAAGAAAAGAAAACCATAGATTCTTCTTGTGTCTTCTTCATCTTCATAGAAACGGGGCCATAGGCAGGTCCCTTGCTCCTCGTGTCTGGCTTCTTGGACTCAGCAGAGAGTTCCTGCGATTATTCCCTGTTGTTGCCTGAATCAGTAGTTCCTCCTTTGATCCCAGGACCGTTTTATGGGCCATCTCCTTGGTCTCAGATGCCAGCTACTTGCTAAACTGGCCCTCCCATCCTGTGGAGCTCGGTCAATGCCATCTCCTCCAGCTCCAGTTTTTTTTTTTTTTTTTTTTTATCTTCCCAGGCAAAATTAGCAGTTCCTCTTCTGCTTATGGCTTCTCTCAAGCATGCTTGAGCCTGCTTCAGGTGGCGTGGTGGCCCCATTCCACACAGCCGTCCTGGGAGCAGGACAGGGACAAGATGGATGGGCTCTCAGTGGATGAGTGTAAACAGGTGCGGCCAGGGACGACCGACTGAGAAAAATGTTTCATTTGGCAAAGACCTGTTTTCACGGTGTTCCTTCTCCTTCCTCTCTGCCACCAATTTTTTCTCTGCTATCTCCATCCCTCGCCTTCCTCTAGCTCTTCTTTCTCCAGTCTTACTCCTTACAGCTCCCCTGCACCCCTGCCTGTTTCTCTTAATCTCCTTCTCCTTGCTTTCTTTACCTTGGATGCTCCCTTTTTCTTTTCTTACGTAAATTAAACTATGTGAAACACATTTCATGGATTATCAGGCTACTGAGTTCCCATAATTTATTTTAAAAAGATTTTACTTATTTGCTTGAAATAGAGAGAGAGCCCAAGCATGAGTTAGGAGAGGATCACAGGGAGAAGCAGATTTCCCACTAAGCAAGGAGCCCGATGTGGGGCTCCATCGCAGGACCCTGAGATCATGACCTGAGCCAAAGGCAGATGCTTAACTGACTGGGCCACCAGGCGCCCCTATTTTTTATTATTTTTAATTTTCTTTCTTCTTCTTTTCTAACTTCAATATGGAGGGAAAGCTGTAGATTCACAAGAGAGGACGCATTAACTAGATGCACTCCCCATGCACTTCCTGGCCACTTTAGGGCATGCAAGCATGTAGGGAGCAGATTACATGACATAGTGAACTTTCACTTTTTTTTAAAGATTTTATTTATTTATTCATGAGAGAGAGAGAGAGAGAGAGAGAGAGGCCGAGACACAGGCAGAGGGAAAAGCAAGCTCCGCACAGGGAGCCCGATGTGGGACTCGATCCCAGGTCTCCAGGATCAGGCCCTGGGCTGAAGGCAGGCGCTAAACTGCTGAGTGAGCCACCCAGGCTGCCCCATAGTGAACTTCCAAGAAAAAAAGGAGACTTTAAATGCAATGACTTCATTAAAGAGAAAAGAAAGAGCACTGAATCCTGTCACTGGCTCAGCCCTACAACACGTGTAGGAGGAAGAAAGAAATCAGATGACATGGTGTAACTTGGTATATTTTGTAAATGAGACAATAGCTCAGAGAGAAGCAGTGACTCATTCAATATCACACAGCAGATTCCTCTCTTCTCCAGCAGTTTTACTGAGGCCAAGTCTAGCACTGTTCCTATCACCAAAATAAAGGAGGTTCAGGAGCAGGATTTGACAGGGAAAGAAACTCAGAAAGAGCAATTCAAGAAGTAGAAGTTAGAATAAAACACTATTGAAAGAGGAGTTAGGAAAGTAGTGTGAGGCCAGATTACTAAGGATGTCCATGCCAACTAATGAAGTGTAAGCTTGATCCTTGAGAAGCAGTAATGAAGTTAAGGTTGTTGTTGTTGTTGTTGTTGTTGTTGTTTTTAATCCAATAATGTATAAGGTTTAAACACTATTTGAGGCCCCAGGTTAATCTGGCAGTGGTAGACACGGTGGCTTATTGAGCCGTCGTGTTTGAGTTCTTCAGGTCTCAGAATGGTAGCAAGCCCACAGCCCCTGCCATCAGTCACCACACAGATACCACGTGACCTCCCCTTAATGGCTAGAGCTGGGTACTTGACCCAGAATTAGTCCACCTAGTGCTGGACAGCACTTAGGTGATGGTCCAACCAACTAAACCAGTACTACCCTTGCTTTGTGAGAGTTTGACCTTGAAACAAACAATGATAGATAAGCAACTGGTGGTAGGAGTAAAAGCCAAAAGGTAGATATAGAAAAACAGAATCAGAGAGAGGAGTGAACTACATCAGGGGCCAGCTTTAGCAGGTACCTGTTCTGCTGAGGTGGTGGGAAGACAGAAATTCCAGCCATCTTAGAACTCTGATGAGGAGTATCTTTTCCCCAGGTGACATTTCAGCTCCATGGGACTCAACTCTATGACTGGTCCTAGGGTTCTGGGTGACCATGGATCCTTACAATCAGACTGTACTACTTTCGGGTGACTTCAGGGGGTCTCTGTTCTTCTTAACTAAAGTTTTCGACCAGCAGCCAGACTATCTGGCTCAATTTCAAATCTTCAGAGGAGTCCAAAGCACCCTTCCCATCTGACACTGAAAACCCCCACTGGATGTCACAGCAGCTGTCCCTCACTCTCCCTGGTTATTTCTGACCTGCTTCCAATTTCATTATTTGTCTCTTCTCTCACTTCCCATCTAGGAGAGTGTATCTAGACATTCCCAGAACTAGACTTAACTTTTTTTTTTTTTTTAACATTTGAGAGAGAGAGGGAGAAAAAAGGAGAGAGAGAAGCAGACTCTCCACTGAGCAGGGAGCTTGATGTGGGGCTCGATCTCAGGATCCCAAGATCACAAAGGCAGATGCTGAGCCCACTGAGCCACCCAGGTGCCCATAGCTTAACTTGTTATAAAGAACTCTAGCTTTTGGGATGCCTGGGTGGCTCATCGGTTAAACATCTGCCTTCGGCTCAGGGTGTGATCCTGGAGTCCCAGGATCAAGTCCCACATCAGGCTCCCTGCATGGAGCCTGCTTCTCCCTCTGCCTATTTCTCTGCCTCTCTCTCTCTGTCTCCCATGAATAAATAAATAAAATATTTTAAAATTTAAAAAAAAGAACTCTAGCTTTTACTGACCCCCACTAGTTCTTCCTGACTCAGTTGTCTCCAGTAGGTCATCCATCTCAGACCATCCTTCTGGGCCCAACCCAAAGTCAAACCTTCTGCAACAATGAAGGAAACGAAAGCCAAACACTCACTGGAAGGACCGATTCCAGAACACTGGTCTGTCTTTTAAGATGGAGGCTGATAATGATGTTCTCAGAGAGTATGTAAAGGTCTGATTAAAAGGACCAGTAGGTGATTTGAATTTCAAAGACATCCTGATGTTCTTTGACATGTCCAGCAAGTGTCTCACTCATAGTAAACTACTGGTAGTGATACAAATTTCAATTCCATGCCTGAATACAATTTTGTAGGAAATATATTGTACAACAGATGGTGGTGGGGAGTGAGACAGCTAGGAATCATATCCCTGGAGGTCTGCTTACACACAACATCGCCTGGCACGAAAATTGCTCCCAGGAGGGTAGTCATTGCACCAAAGCCAGTCATGTCTTGAATAAAGTCTCTGTTTAAAGGGGACATTTTCCTCCTATTTTTACTCCAATGGGGTAGCTAGGAATAATAAAAGTTGAGACGGGCTAAACGCTGCAGGTAAATTATCCATTTCCTTCCTTTCCCTGTGTGTTGATCAGCCAGCCCAAATATTTTTCACATATAAATGTAAATGGAAACCTGAACACGCACAATGTAAAGTGTGTAACAAGAGGTATGTGCCCAGCATGGAAAGTATCTCATAAGTGAGAAAATTATGTTCACCGTTTACAAAGCACAGCATACAACATAATGTGGGATCTTCATGCTTTGTTGATGGCTAGTCTCCCAGCTGTTTAATGAAAGCAACAAAAGCCACAAGTTGTGTTGACTTGAACTGGACTGTTAGGAAAATTAAACCCAGGTGTACCAAAGAAAATGTTTTATATGAGTAACTGTTTTCTCTGACCTACCAAATATGTTCTTCTTTTTGCAACCCAATAGATATGTTAAAGTCCTTTAAAGAGTGTATTAGTTTGCTAGGGCTGCCATAACAAAGCAGCACAGACTGAGTGGCTTAACTGAGATTTACTGTCTCATAGTTCTGGAGGCTAGAAGGCCAAGATCAAGGTGTTGATGGTGTTGGTTCCTTCTGCAGGCTGTGAGGGAGGGCTCTGTTTCTATCCTCTCTCCTTGGATTGTAGATGGCCATCTTCACGTTCATGTGACATTCTCCCTGTATGTGTGTCCAGTCTCCAAATTTCCCCTTTTTATATGGATACCAGTCATATTACAATGGGCCTACCCTAAGGACACTTCATTTTAATTTGATTACCTCTGTAAACCTCTGTTTCCAAATAAGGTCACATTCAGAGGTATTGGGGTTAGGACTTCAGCATATGAATTTGGGGGGAATGTTGTGAAACCCATAATGAGAGGCTTAAAAAATAATAGCTGTTAAAGGTAGCTCTCACCCGTTTGATATAGGAAAAAAGCTTCCTTTAAAAAGTAACTGCTCTTTTTAAAAGGAATTTCAAAATTCTATCAGGGTTAATAAGAATCATTCTAAAGACTAAAATGCAGTGTCAACATATGCCTCTCATGCCATACACAGTTTTGTGATGGAGGACCCACCTTGGGCCATCAAGCCTGCCTTATCACACTCATGGCTTTTTGGTCTTGGTTTGATAAGTCCAGGGGCATTATTAAATCTTCGACATTGCCATAACAAAATGAGGAAATGGAGTAGGAATCCAAGAAAAACAAACAAAAAAGATCACTTTACAGCATGTCAGAATTAAAAGGAGCCACCAAAGCCACCTGACCCAACCTTTTACTCATTTCTTGAGTTCATACCAAAGACTCATCCAGTCTGTGCCAGGCAGCAAACCCACCCTAGAGGACGTCCATCCTCCTCTGAAGAGCTGGGAGGTAGAAACTTCTTTCATATATTCAGCAAAGCGGATCATAATTCTTTCTATGAGACCAAACAATCTAATTCCTTTTTCACATGACAATACCCCAAGTATTTGAAGCTTGTGATTCATTCAGACATTCAACAAGTATTTGCTGTGTATGTACTATGTGGTAGATGCAGCCTTAGACCAATTAGAGTCTTCTCTATAATAAACATTCTTGTACCTCAAACATCCCTCCTGGGAAAAAAAATTTAATTTTATTCCCTTTACCATTTTGTTCAAAAGAGGATTTTTTTTCCTTCTAAAGTATGTTTGCCCAGAACCAATCTTGATAATTTTTTTTTTGGGGGGGGGTTCAATTCATCATTCTATCTTAGATTGTTTCTTGATAAACTTGCAAAATGTTGCAATCTAATTATAAAATCTGTTGAATTTAAGAAGACATAAAGGGATAAATGGTTGATTGTAATGGAATTTTAACAGATTTTTAAAAATGAGTTAATATTTTTTAAAACATCCCTCATGTCCACCCTGCTTTCTATAAATTGCTCTATTAAGAAAAAAATCTGACAAACATTTCTATTTCAAGTAGCTTACATGATTCTTTGGTTTTCAGAATAGGATTAAAAAAGCACAAAGATTATTTTCCAATTCTTCACCATCCATTCCTACCAATATATTTTATAAAGTTAAAAATGCTGCTAAAAACAGCAACAAGAGCAAGACACTGACCTAACACAGAAAGTGACAAGACAGTGTCAGAGAAATCTTAGATGTGGAAATGCAACCAGATCATATTTTAGCAGTCAAGGCTCCGACTTCATCCCACACAAGATATAAATCACTGACCACAGTTTAAAGCTGCAAAAGGGGCAGCCCGAGTGGTTCAGCGGTTTAGCGCCTGCCTTCAGCCCAGAGACCTGATCCTTGGGACCCGGAATAGAGTCCCACATCGGGCTCCCTGCATGGAGCCTGCTTCTCCCTCTGCCTGTGTCTCTGCCTCTCTCTCTCTCTCTCTCTCTCTCTCTCTCTCTGTGTGTCTCTCATGAATAAATAAATAAAATCTTTAAAAATAAATAAAATAAAAATAAAGCTGCAAAAGTTCTTCTGGCCAAACATATTAAGCTCCCCATTATTTATTTGTTTGTTTGTTTGTTTGTTTGTTTGAATAACTACCCTACTCTCCATGCTCCAGTCTTCCAATAAGGTAGAGCCTAGTGTTTTCCTAACATCAGCACATGTGGACAAAAGTTATTCTAGACCTACATGGGAAGCTCTCCTCAAGGCAATCATGTACTAGGTGAATTCATTCGGTTAATCTGCCAACCTCACAAATTCCATGATGCTGAAGCTTAATTAAGTCAATGTGTCAGGATCAAAAGAATTCTCCCAACCAAGCTGAGTAAAGGATCCTTGGCACTTCAAGGAAAGATGAGTCAAAACTAGTTCCCTTTTTGAAAACCAGAATTGAAATTGGATCCCCATCTAATACTGCTGGCACAGTCTCCTGTGTTTCAAAACTCCCCAAACCTGCCAACTGTCTCTCCCCTCTTCTTGAAAATAATTTTGTAATTACATAGCACTTAACCTAACAGAGAAACTATCTCCTGGCTCAGATGTACGTGGTAGGGGGCAAAGGGCATACTGCCATCACAATCTCCTATAAAGAGCTGAATAATTTTGTTGTCTTTTAAAACTATATTCGTCATGAATTGCCAGGTATTTATAGTAGGACAAACTA
This sequence comes from Canis lupus familiaris, assembly GCF_011100685.1. Classification (NCBI taxonomy): domain Eukaryota; kingdom Metazoa; phylum Chordata; class Mammalia; order Carnivora; family Canidae; genus Canis; species Canis lupus. The sequence continues at coordinate 38,863,779 of NC_049222.1, read as the reverse complement.
CAGGTAATATTAAAAAGTGATCTAAGCGGTAATGTAAGGCATAAGTTGAGATGCAGAAATTTAAGCATCATGTATTAAAAAACCAGTGAGTCCATATTAACTGTTCATTTTAATCCAGCCACTATGGAAAATGAAGGCCTAACAATATCTATGCAGTCTCAGAAGCTACTGTTCAGCTTTCCATTTCTGCATAAACACGGGAAAATCTAAACTCCCCCCTCTCAGCAACATAGTTTATCATATCAAATGGGTCTGCTCCATTCATAAATACGCTAAGTGTCAATTGACCTGAAATCTTCGTACAACAGCTTAGTGGAAATATATTGGCCAGGGAATTGGGAAACCAGAATCCCAAACCTGGCTTATCACATGACTAGTTTTGTGACCCAGCAAGTCACACACTCCTGTGGGGCCCCAAAAGTACTAAACAGAGGCACCCAGCCATGCAGGTATGAGAAAGTACATTATTCCCTCAGCTCAATCTACATATTCTTGTCAGTTTCTAACTAGAGCAATTTTGAAACATCAATTCCTATGTCGTTTTTTTTAATTGTACTGAGAACATTTAACATGAGTTCTATCCTCTTAACAAAGTTTTAAGCGTACAGTACACTATTCTTGACTATAGTTATGATGTTGTACAACAGATCTCTAGAATTTCTTCATTTTGCATGACTAAAATTTTATACCCATCATTTACCAGCTGCCATGTCCCCCTTTGTCCAGCTCCAGCAAGAACCTCTCTAATCTCTGCTTTCATGAGTATGGGACGGTTCTAGATACCACACAGGAGTGGAATCATGTGACTTTTGACCTTCTGAGATCCGCTCAGTTCACCTAGTAGAATGTCCTCCAACTTCATTCATTTTGTCATATACTGTAGGATTTCCCCCCTTTATAAGGCTGAATAATACTCGGCCTTATGTATATACCACATCCTGTTTATTTATCCAGCCACTGATGGACACTAAAGTTGTTTCCATATCTTAGCCCTTGTGAATAATGTGGCAATGAACACGGGAGTACAGATCTTTGAGATCTTGATTCTGATTCCTGTGGTTTTTATAGTCAGGATTGCCTTCAGGGAATGCCTGACACTAATAAAAAAGACAGGCTAAAACCAGAAATCTAATGAACAATATCCCTATGTTTGTCAATATAAACTTATAGTAACATCTATGTATAGACCTCCATGCACAGAAGAATGATTGTATACAGTGCCAAAAATATTACACTTGCCTGGGTCATGTATCAGTAAGCCTAAAATTATGCTGACAAAAGACTCTGTTTTATTAATAACCTGTGATCTTTTCCTCCCTAAAACTCAATTTAATTTCTGTTGTAATCACCTAGAAATCACTTCAGTTAACATATCTGATGTAATTCCCTAGGAAGAAACATAAGATCAGTTCCTTTTTTAAAGAATGTGAATCTTGAACTTTTGCAGTCTTATCTTTCAATTTCATCTTTACCTTTATGTGACTTTAAAATTATAGCACCGTAACTTGTTTCATACTTAGAAAATGTATTTCCATTACATGCATTTTTGTTGATGCTTATCAGCTTCAAATAATGTAGCCTCGTTCCCAGTTGGTCTGCTGAATCACATGCTTTCAGAGCCTCCCACAGCCCCAGTCACACCATTTTGTTTCGGTATCCGTGGCCAAATATTTCTCTCTTCTCTTCCTCTATTTTAAATTACCTAACAATTACCTTATTCTGGAACTACTCTTATTCCATTGGGTGAGGTGTGTGTGTGTGTGTGTGTGTGTGTGTGTGTGTGTGTGTGTGATTATGCTTCTTTCCACAAGAATCCCCTCAAACATAGTAAAGGCACACTTCCCAAATATGACTTAATTGACTATCTCCATAAATAATATTTTAAAGAAAACAAGTTAGCATAATTAAAAAAGAAAACCTACAGAATTAATGGTACTGACTCAGCCCCATCACCCTTTCCAGTCCAGAAGTTAAGGGGAAAAAAAAAAAGAGAGAGAGCGAGCATTGCAGCCTTTAGCCTGTCCATTCTCAAATGGGTATGAAAGAGATTTCCTAAGTGAGAGATTTTTACCAGTTTTCAGGCTGTTATGTAGCTCTCAATCTGTGCTAAGACATTTTAAAAATGCAAAATACATTTGTGTCTTTTACAAAGTAAGACAGCACAAATGAAATGAAATGAGGTGCTGCAATTTGATGCGAGCAAATTCGGGCAGCTGCTGCTGGGCTAACGAGATTGGAGGTTATCTTCTAGCTCTGCTGAGTCTTCAGCCTCTTCCTTTAGGATAATTGAGCGCTAATTCAAGGGAAGGAGGCAATGGACCAAGATAGTTTTCATAAAATATGAACACTCCCTAGCACATGTTCCTTCTGGCAGCTGCTTCTTCGTGAAAATTCTGAAATGCATAATCACATTCACGGTGGAGTTAGCTGTGTCAAATCTACCGGTCGACCAGCAACGGACCATGATTAATCCTTTAGTACCATGTGAGACCAGGATAACAGTAATGCAAGACAAAATAATGCTTTGGCTTAATTATTTAATTTTTTAAAAATTGTATATCTTCGTCCTGAGTTTTCTGATTCATGATGGGGATTGAGGATTATAATCTAAGGTACATTTATGTTCATAAAATGTGGACAAGTTTTCAGTTGTGGCGGTTGGGAGCATGTCTGCAGATGTACTGAAGTTCTAACTCTCTACAACAGAATTAAACAGACACATGTCCAGTGGGATTTTTTTTAAATAATAAATTATAGGTTATGGTTGAATGCAAATCTTAAACTGAAGTAAGTTCTTACCTGAGGTAGAGAAGTTGTTCTCGATATAAAAAAAAATAATAATAACCTGATTAGCTAAACATCTGAATGAAACAGTCACGTGCAGGCCGACAGAAGATTTCCAATTTAGGGCGTTGAGCGTATGTATGACATTATAAAACTATGATCTGTAAATTCATACGGCAGAAACCTGATGGATTTCCCGATGTGTTTATTTTTGGATACTCATTTCCTAATGAACTGCTGCCAGCTTGCTAGCTACATCACAATGATCCAGAATAAGAGTTGGATCTCAAACAAGAAATCCTGTCGAAGGAGCACATAAATTCAATCTCATCTGTTTTGGGGTCACCTCGTGCATTCCACATGAAACCTGGGGAAAGCTAATCGATCTGTCGGTTTTTCACGTTATGTTTGTCACACAAATAAAATGATCTTCACAGCCAGAAAAACCCACATCTATTTTTCGAAAATTCAGGTCTTATGAATAGCTTGTTCTGAGTTTTAGCATTTCACCTTTATTGCTTGGTGCACTATTTACACAGTCAAGAACAGAGCTGCTATGGTAGTATTTGATATCCTTAAGGAATTCTGATTTGGAGGAGCCTCACCTCACCTCTGCCCTCATCCACAAGAATCCATAATTTGTTCTCACACTTTCTGCTTTCTCCAAGTCTCTCAAAGGTGTCCTATTACCATCCCACAGAACATAGAGATCCTGTGATCAAGTCTTGACAAGCTCCGTCTCATTAGTGCCTTTTCTAATCATCAGGGGTGACAACCCATGATAAATCATGTCAAAACATAGGATTCTAAATGAGGAGAGGAAAAGTGGGGAAAAGTAATGTACTCCAAGAATAGATATGTTTATTCATCTAATTTTGAAATTAAAGAGAAAGACAAACCTGAGGGCAAGGAGTGCTTTGAGCTAAATGGGGGTTGTGGGGGGAAGAAGAGGTGGAGTAGAGGAATTCTAAATGAAACTCTCCCCAAAAGAAGGAAATGGGGGGGGGCAATCATTTCTCAGTTCTGTTTAGTTACTTCCTTTATCTATCAAGGAATTGAGACTGTGTCTGAATCCACAAGAAGAAGAAAGAAAGAAAGAAAGAAAGAAAGAAAGAAAGAAAGAAAGAAAGAAAGAAAGAAAGAAGAGAGAGAGAGAGAGAAAGAAAGAAGAAAGAAAGAAAGAAAAAGAAAGAAAGAAAGAAAGAAAGAAAGAAAGAAAGAAAGAAAGAAAGAAAGAAAGAAAGAAAGAAAAGAAAGAAAGAAAAAAGAAAGAAAGAAAAGTTTGGCATCTGAAACTATAGACTCTTAGTTCATTCCCATGCAGGAACACGCTGACTCACAGATGAACTCTGCAAAGCAGGGTTGGAGTGAAAGCAGAGAGAGCTACAAAGGAGGGATCATGGAGAATCACTGCAAAACTCATTACAGTCCACTGCTAGATGGAGCATCCAAGAGGGGCTGTGCCCTCGGGCTCTCTCCATTGTAAGGGAGCTTCTCAAGGGTCCCAGAGGTGACTCTGCAGCACCACTTCTGGCCACACTGTGATAGGGAGAGTCCACATCCTTGGGTCATTTTACTCCCACTCTCTGCTAATAGGGGTGGCTCTCCTTTGGAGAAATAGAGGACTTCAGGGAAACCCAGGCACGGGGAAGGATCAGAGATCCTCTGGGTTCAGCCTCACAGGTCAGGCCAGTCCAGTAAGATACATGGAAATAAGGCCTGTCAATGAATGACTGAAAGAAATAGCCAAAGGCCCAGCTTGATGTACGTGGTGGGATTTTCAGTTTTACCAAGCAGTCAGGCAAAGATGTGCTCATTTTTACAAATTTTCTGTGACGAGAAGAAACTGACTGAAATGTGATCTGAGGATAGGTCTGGTTCCCATCGCCTCAGATGCTTACTCAGGAAGAAAACAACTGAACTGAATGTTGAAGCATCAAAGATGTTCACAAGAAAGTATTTGGATTGGTTCTTTTTCCCCCAAACTATTTCGCTAGTCAAAATACTAGGTTTAATCTGGGGGAAAAAAAGAGAATTAAAGAAATGAAAATAATGCATTTCTCCTCCACTTCTGACAAACACGAGAGCTAGATTAGACTAGAATTTATGCTTTGCTTTAATAATTAAAATTGAACTGACAGATTAACTTCCATTCTTATAGCTCTTGAAGCCTTATCTTGTTGCAATTTTTAAATTGTTTTGGCAAGTAAAACTCTCTGGAACATATCACAACATGTTCTGTCTCCTCCATCTTAAAAAATGAATCTGTCTTAATCCTTTTAGCCTCCTTCACTGTCTTCTTCCCTTCAAACCCATGCTTCTTTCAAGAAATCTGTATTTTCTCCTTCCCATTCACTCTCTACCAATAGCAATTTGGCATTCTTTGGCATGACTCCATCAAGGTCAACAAGGTCTTAGCCTTGCCCAAGCCAAGAGATACCTAGACTCATTTGTCACGTTGTCCACTTGCTCTTTGGAACTCCTATCTTGTCTTCTATGACACTACTCACTGTGGTCCTCCTCCCACTCCACTGATCATACCTCCTCCATGTTCAGTACTAACAACCATCCTTCTGTTCTCCCTCTAATGGTCTTTGTTCCCCAGAGGTCCATTCTCAACTCTTGTCTCTTAATATGCACACTCATATTGGTGAGTTCAAATGGGTCCATAGCCTCAACTACTGTCCAGAGCCTTTTCCTCCCTCCCAGCCTTCTCCATCTTATGTGCTTGCAACATACCTTCAAGACACAAGACAATACAGATGCAGTGAAAGACCGAGACACCTGCACCCCAATATTTATAGCAGCAATGTCCATAATAGCCAAAGTGTGGAAGGAGCCTCGGTGTCCATTGAAAGATGAATGGATAAAGAAGATGTGGTCTATATGTACAATGGAATATTACTCAGTCATCAGAAAGGACAAATACCCACCATTTCCTTTGACATGGATGGAACTGGAGGGTATTATGCTGAATGAAGTAAGTCAATCAGAGAAGGACAAACATTATATGCTTTCACTCATAGGGGAATATAAAAAATAGTGAAAGGGATTAAAGGGGAAAGGAGAGAAAATGAGTGGGAAATATCAGAGAGGGTGACAAAACATGAAGGACTCCTAACTTTGGGAAACAAACAAGGGGTGGAAGGGGAGGAGGGCGGGGGGATGGGGTGACTGGGTGACGGGCACTGAGGGGAGCACTTGATGGGATGAGCCCTGGGTGCTATACTATATGTTGGCAAATCGAACTCCAATAAAAATTATACAAAAAAAAAAGACATAAGACATGTACAAGTATTGAACACATAACGAATGCACCATAAGTACCAACTGATGAGTGAATGTATACATCTGATGTACAGAAGTGTTCTTAACTCTACTTAGGGGGCCAAGGGCTGGGTTGCTGATGGAGGAGCCTGGATAACATTCTTTCAAATGAAGTATCTCAGAGCTACCCTGGAAGTCAGTATCATCATCATTATCCTCTTTTTAATCTATGCAGACACTAATGGCTGAATGATTAAAATTCAGGTCTTTCTGACTGTAAAATTGATGTTGTGTTCTGCTCTATTTTATTGGCCCACACAAAAAAAGAGTGGGGAGAGAGAATCATTCTCCTCACTTTTCAAAAGAATATCCTGTAGCTTTGTCTCCTCAAGGACTCTATTAGTGAGGTGATGAGGTTGCGCTGAAG